>NC_040242.1:1237500-1477500 GCF_001444195.1 Xiphophorus couchianus | reverse complement strand
GAAATGTATTTAAAAATAAATGATTAAAAGGATAGTCCAGATTTTTAAAAGTAATTTTTTGTATTTGTTATGATGACTCAGTATCATACCTGATGTAGCTGATGTACATATTATGCATATAGGTAATATAAACATTTTATGTTTATTTCTCTTTTAGAAAAGAAAGTCTGGAAAAATTAATCAAAATAATTTATTATATTATTACAAGTTTCCTTTTCAGTTTAATTCTTGTTAGTTAGTTAGATCAGTATTTATTTGTGTTTACAGCATTTTCTGTTTTTACCTCACTCTTAGTTTAATATTTCCTCATTTGCCTCTTCCTGCTCCCTTCCCCAGCTGCATCCACTCTCCTGTAATTAGCTCTTCTGCTCCCGTTTGTCGTTTCTGCTCTCTCTCAGTATTTAAGATCCTTTCTTTCAATAATTGCGGGATCCTGGTTTCCTGGAATTCAAGGTTTAATCTCAGAATTTTTACTTTTTCCTCAAAATTTGAACTCTAAGCTTTTTCTCAGAATTCTAACCTTAAGCTCAAAGATTTTACTATAAACCCAGAATTTTGATGTCAGTCTCATAAGTCTGACTTCAATTTACAGACTCAGAATTTCTTCTCATAATGTAGATATTTTTTCCCCAGAATTCTAACAATTGTTTTTTCACAATTTTGACTTCAGTGTTTGAATTCTGATTTTTTACCCCCCCAAATTCTGACTTTTTTTCCTGAGAATTTGGCCTTTAATGTTTGATTTCTGACCCTTTTTACCCCCATAATTCAGACTTTTTTCCTCTGAATTCTGCTGGTTTTTTCCCCTCAGAATTTGGACTTTAACGTTTAAATTCTCACTTTTTTCCTCACTATTCTAACTGTTTGTCTCAGATTCAGAATTGTTTAAATTGTTTATGCACCATCAGGCAAATCTAGGCTTTAAAGTCAAATCTACCAAATATATTTGGGACAGGCTTTCATTGTTGATAAAGTGCACAACTGACACACTTGTAAGAATATTTGGATTTTGACAGAGAATTGTGAGAATTTACTTTTGTAGTGGCGCTAATTATCTTCTGTGTCTTTGTAAGTTGTTTTTTTCAGTTTCATTATTAAATATTGATTGTCAGAATCCACCAAAGCTCCTGTTTGTATCTTGGTTCTTTCTTATGTTTGAATAACACGAGAATCTCTGCCATATTTATAGGGACAGTTGATTTAAATCCATTATGCAGCGCCTCTGAAAAATCTTGATGTTCGTTCTAAAGAAAAATGTGTTTTGCAAATTTATTGTCCTCGGAAATTACAGCAGTCTTTAAATATGACGACTTAATTATGTAACTAGCATGCTAATCTGGAGAATTAGCTATAATTATGTAAAAATGCCTCAGGAGGGGGAAGCAAAATGGTTTGAATAAAATGGAAAACCCTTAGCTTATAGAGCAAACCAGAGTGTGTCTGAGTTTAGGTTATTTTAGCTCTTTTCCTTTTTCTAATGGAGTATTTCATCATTTGCAGAAATTAAAAGGCATTTTGTGCTAAGTGGGTCATTGGGACTAATCTCTCTCAGTGTCTTTCTTATTTTTTTGTGGATTTATTTCCAACACATCTCAACTTCTTCCCTCTTTTTCTCATAAATTGGCTCATGTCTCACCTTCTCCATCTCTTATTTACATCCTCCCTACCCTTCATTTACCCTTCCCTGCCTCCCTCCATGCATTTCTTCCAGATCCCCCATCGCACAGGCTCATAAATGGGCCGTGAAAATCCCATCAGGATCCAGAAGTGAGCAGGCGTTGATAAGTAATCAGCAGCGTATGAACAAGAGATGGGCACCTCTTAGTTAATCTGGTGTCCTCCTTGCTGAATGAGATCGATCTGTGCAAAGCTGAAATGGCTGTTCACTTTTTGAAGTGTCACTCACGCAGACTAATGTAGTCTATTTTATTTATTTTTGATGGATTGCACTGGTTTTCTCCTATCTGCTTTGGTGGGTGTAGCTTTATCCAGCTTCCTCCCCCATTTTCCTCTTGATCTCCTCTTTCTTCCAAAGCAGCATGGTTCTCTGCCTGTGACCCAGAAAGATTTCCTTTTTCTCAGGCATCACTGGATAATGGGTGTTTTGTTGAAACATTTCTGACCAGATCATATGTCTTTGTAACGAAACTGACAGATTAATTGATTTTGGAAAAGTGTATTTCCTGCTAGGTAGCCCAAAACGACCCAAATGTTTGGAAAGACATCCTGAAAATAGAATAAACTGGCTCCATGAATCACTTGTGGTTAGTTTTCTTAACCATTAATAAAAAAAATGCACGGATCTTTTATCTGGTAAGTACCACTGTGTATTATGGGCAGTAGATGGACTAAATTTCTTCCCAAAAAACTCATTTCAAATTTTTCAGAAAAAAAAACATTTAAATATGTTTGAAAAGTCAAAACATTTCTAGAAAAATCTTTGAAATGTCTCAGTTTGAATAATTGAAAATTTGATAGAAGAAAACAGGACTTATAAGAGAAATCGCAATTTTTTATTTATTTTTTTAAACTTGGAAGTTTTGGAGCTTGAAAAGTCGAAAATTTGCTTGAAAACCTCAGAAATTTTTAGTTTAGTCTTAATTTTTTTTGGCATTTCTAACTTCTTACTTTTCAAACTCAGAACATTTCTTTCTTACGGTGAAAAATGTTAAACTTTTGGAAATGCTTTTTCTATAAAATTTCTGAGATTAGTACGTCTGGTTAATTTTTTTCTTGCAAACTTTCAACTTTTCAATCTCATAAATTTCCATGTTCTCTTTTTGAGATCTTTAAATTTTGGTGGAAATTTACTCCTTGTTTTTCTATCTACAATATCTTAAAGGTATAAGCCATAAATTGTCAGATTGAATAAAAATGTTTATTTACAGGGAAATCTTTGTTCCAGCAGATCTTATCAAAAATGAATTGTGGGCGTGCCGTGGTGGCGTAGCGGTTAGCGTGACCCACATTTGAAGGCCTTGAGTCCTCGACGCGGCCGTCGCAGGTTCGACTCCCGGACCCGACGACATTTGCCGCATGTCTTTCCCCGTTTCCTGTCAGCCTACTGTCACATAAGGGACACTAGAGCCCACAAAAAGACCCCCTGGAGGGGTAAAAAAAAAATTGTAAACATTGATAATTTTGTGTGGAAACAAGCATCCAAAAACCATGTGACTGTGCTCCGACTGTTCGTCTTCAGGTCAACTATACTGGGGCCTTTAATCTGTTTTAATTGCTACCATATGTAATATGCCTATTTATGCTGTGCTCCCTTTTTACGTTATTAATCCATATAATCCCCTTTAAATGTTGTAAAAAGGACATTTAAACTATTAGCATCCTTTGAAAATATTTAATTACTGCAATACCCAAAACAAAAGAGGAAAACACATAAGAATACCTAATTGATTTATTTTTTAAAGTGACCTTATTAATCAAGGTTTAACAGCAAAGAAACAAATTAATTGTTACCAGAATTTCCACGGCACTAAACCTAAACATTGAGTTAATTCAGGCCTTTAAATCCCCTTCATCAGCCTGTTGTTACAGATATTTCTGCTTTCTGAATTGGTGACTTCGGCCTCTACCAGTACGCTTGACAGAGCATTATCAGGCTCCACTGGACCAAAAATAAACCGCACCAGTTGAGGAAAAAACACAAAAATGATGACTAATCTTCCAGAAAATTATGAGCCAGCCTTCCTAGAATACTGTCTGAAATTCCTGGAAAAAAAGGAAAAGCATCTTATTTAAACCTACAAAAACAAAACTTAAAAAAGGCAGATACCTACTAAAAAGCACGGCGGAGGCCGTATCATCTGTCTTCAAAGTTTAGTTGGATGTGTTAAAAAGTATTTGTGTGTTTAAGGATATCTCAAAGATTACGCTAAAATTAGAAAAGTAGAACTGAATTACTTTCAGTCTGCTCTGTTTAGGACAAAAATAATTTAAAAACCTTGAACATTAACAAATGTACTGTTGATTTACATTAAAAAATGGTGGCAAAAGCAAAAAAATGTTAAAGGGGATGTATTATAAAAAATTCACATTGTGCATGTTTTTGTACTTCCGTTTGGTTTTTTCTACTGCTCCCAAAAACAGTCCAAGCCATTTAAAAATCACCCAGACTTGTTTTGGCAATGAGTTAATGTTTTTTGGTGTCTGGAATTTGAGCGGTTTAAAAGTAATGTAACAAATCAGCTGGCATGACCTCACACCTAGTAACCGCAGCAGAGCCCAGCACGTTACCTAGCAACCCCAGCAGAGTTCCGCCCATCACCTAGCAACACAAGCTGAGCTCCAGCACAATTGGTAAGCTGGTTTTATCACTGTATGCACTGAACAACAGCTGCTGGAAAAGACAAGTGGTTTGTTGTTGACTTACCATCTAGAAACCGATTTAAAGGTCCTAAAACAAAATAAAATCTCATTATCAAAGAATAAGATTTTTGAAAAAATGTAATGAAAATGTTTTGTGTAGCACATAAACCTGTCCAGGAAGCATAATAGTCACCTTCAAGTACAAAAAACAAAATACAATCAGAACTGTTTAAATTATAATAAATTGTAGCATCGCAAAGTTTCTGTGTTTGAAAGATTAAATAAAAACAAAAATACAGAATGCAAGTCTTTATTTTTAATAAGAACATTATGAGTTGTTTTCAGTGGGGAAACATGGCGTCTGCTCCGCCCCAACAGCTGCACATCTGTGACTGGGGATGTTTTCTAATAATCGAGCTGTTCTCTGGTAGAATCACCGCCTCACTTCTCTTTCACCAACGCAAAATTTATTCGAACGCTCAAAGCAGGCCGTCTACACCTATTCAACTCATCGCATCAGCACTCATGTGTTTGAGTTTTATTCATGCACAAATCTTCTGCGTCCGCTCGCAGCATTAAATGCATCTCTGTGCGGTTATTAGATCACTCCTCCTCTCAGAGATGTCATCTCCTCTGCAGCTTCATCATTTAATCCTGACACTAACACGCTTTGTCTTGTTTCTCTGGATGCTGACAAAACATTTTGACAGGAATTACGCTGCCGGCTATTTGTTTAATAAATGCAGCTTTTAATACACACATTCATAGTGAATCTGCATTCAACTTAAAAGATCTAAGCTCTATGCATCACAGGATCCTGGTAGTAGAGCGCATCAGAGTAGAAAAAGAGTTATTTATTAGACAACATGAATGGTGTTGATTTGTGCCAACAGCCATGTCCGACTGACCTCGTTCCAAATGGCGCCTCGCCAGCTGACTCTGACCTCAGGCCCAACAACACAGAAATTCACTCAACTATGTATTGGCTTGCATTAATATCTGACACATCAGATGTCATGTTTAACTCAAGAGTATTAAAAATTAGCTTCTTCAATGCTAATTTAATCATTGTTATAAGTTATACTGTGATAATATCTCAGCTAAATGGGATAAAATGCTGGTCATTAGTTCAGAAACAAAAACTAAAACAAAGATAATTTACTAGAATATAGATTTAAAAATAATTTCTCCAACATAAAATGATAAAAAATGACAACAGAAATGCAAAATAAGGGGATAAAACTGGATCCAAGCGACAGTTTTATTTTTATTTTATGAAATAGTGTGATTATTGTCATGGTTTCTGGTGATGGCTGGACCCATAAAGCATGAAATGAAACAGAGGAAACCAGTTAGGAGTGAGTGAAACAGAGGTGGTTGCTTGATTACTAGATAATGGGCCAATGCTAATTAGAAGCAGGGAGCAGCTGTGAGGAGGGAGCAGAAGGCAGGCTGAGGGAGAGAGAGCAAGCAGGAGTAAACAAACTGGGCAAAATAAGTACATAACCCTACCTAAAACAAATAAACAACAAGTAATAAAAGACTGACAAATGTAAAAGACAGAACTAAGGTGAAAACACACTGAACACAACAGAAGACTTTGGACATCATTTGTTCTTTGGGCTTTAAATGTCTTCAGGAAGCTCCAATTTATGTAAAAAGAACATCTCAAAGACTGCAGACATGTTGCAGTACCTACTCCTAATTAATAATTTAACAAAAAATCAGAGATGTTTTTAAGCCCAAATGCCCAGACTTAACTCCCCATGTCTTTCTTTTTATTCCCTTATGGAGTTTCAGTCCCAAAGAAACAACAGATTTCTGTCCTCACAACGTCACAAATACAAAGCAAACACAGTTTTTCTCTCTTGCACGCAACATGGGACTCATTGACTAAAGGCTGAGCTGCAGGACTTCTGCAGTGAATGTAGGTTAATGCCCATTTTTCTGCACTTCCTCTGTTTTGGCCCTAACATCCTCTGGAGACATGCGCTGCGTGTAGCAGTAGTAGGCCCGGCGTTCACGTGTGTGTAAGAGATTGTGTCCCTGTGATCTATTTTTGGCTACACAGCGAGTGGTGATGCCAGACTTCTGAGAAAAGTGTGGACACTGAGCATTGTTGCTATGGCTACAAACGTCTGCTCATTCATCACAAACCTCTACTGAAACAGCAGATTAAAGACTGAGGTTTTGTCATGACTTTATCTATTTGTGTAGTAAAGTGTTATGTTGAAACTTTGGGTTATTTGTACAGCCTATGTTTATAGGCCGTACAAAAGGTTCGTTACATTTTTCGTACAAAATAATTTTCAGATAATAGGTTGATCAGTTCTGCCTATTTTGAGCTGTTTTAGGGCATCTAGTCACTTTAAATCCAAACACGTTGCTGCTGGCCACACCCCCAACTCAACATTTACCTTCCTATGTGAAAATTGTTTGCAAACAGTTATACAACTGTACATCTTTGAAAAGCAGAAGTTGAGCCTCCTGCACAACCAAGACAAATGCAGCAAGTGGTTTCTGGATGGTTAGTCAAGGACAAAACACTTGTCTTTTCCAGCAGCCACTGTACAGCACATACAGAGGTGAAACCAGCTGACCAAACGTGCTAGAACTCAACTTGTGTTGCTAGGCAATTGGCTGGGCTTGGCTGTGGTTGCTAGGCGAGGGCTACATGCCAAACGTTTTTGGAAAGTAGCCCTCATTTTCCAGACACTGTGTTTTAGACGCCCTAAATACCCAAACGGAAGTACAAAAAATGTGCAACAATGTATTTTCTTTTTTCATTTTTCTGTTTCTTCTTTACTCTTGTGATGTGAAAGATTATGCCAAGACTTTTAAGTTACTATCTCATTCACAATAAATGTCACTATATTGTGAATCATTTATCTGGTGTTCATTATGGACTGGAGATGTTTTATGAGGTACCCTGAAGTTCAGTTTTGTGCAAAAAGTGTAATAAACATGTTTTGTATAACCCATAAACATGACCCAACCTGTTCAAGGAAGCATAATAGGTCACATTTAATGTTATCTGTATCTGGAAAGTAATCTGCTCTCTTGTTTTCTCTCCTTGGCATTTAGATTGTGCCTCTTGCTTCAGGTGTTGATGCTGCAGTATATTAAAAATTATTTTCTTTAAATGTATACAACAGAGCAGCAGAGGATTGGTAGAGGTAGATGAAAGGATGTAGAGGAGAAAGGAGAAGAGAGATTGGTTTTGACCTCCACCACATCTAAAGTAATAGGACAACAAAGCTGGGGGAGGGATAGACTGCTCTGCTGCAGCTGCATATATGTATACTACATATATTACTGCTGCAAAAGCTTTAAGATTAAAGGGAATTTTTACATTGTCAACAAAGCTATTGAAGTCAGATTAAAGAGTGGATGAGATGGTTTGATATTCTTCTGGTTCTTTTATAATTTAGAAAAAAACAGACTCGTGTCCACAGGCTTTGAAGCTTGTTTTGCACTTTTAATTGGCTGGAAGCAAAAAATCATCGTAATTAACAGACATAAAAGCTTTTTTTGTCATTTTTAGTCATCAGCTTCCTCCAAGTTGGATTCATTCATGCTGGATTTCTTGCATTTAACAGACCATTTTTAAATATGTACACACAGAAACTGATATTTTTACTCACTCCTGGTGTCCACATGAATGAGAAAGTGTGTGGGAACTGTGACGCAGAGTGGAGGCGTCTGCTTCCTCTGAAATCTATCAGGAACGGTGTGTGGGCTGCAGCGAGTCTCGCCCTGCAGTCTGCATTCAATTCTGCTTATTTCTGATCAATCTGGCCAGATGAGGAGTCTTCACTCTGTAGAAACCAGATATTTACATACATGAAACATTTTTTTTCTCGCTGTCTAAAGCTAAATCAGTCCAAACTTTTCTTGTTTTAGCTCAGTTAGAATTACCTAAATTATTCCTATTGGCTAAATGACAGAAATCTTCTCCATAACATTTTTGAAACTTTTGAATTTGAGGAAAATTACCCCCCTTTTGTTCAATGTTTCACATATTATTTCCAATATTTTTTTATACAGTGTCTTTAAGTTTTAAAGTATTATAAATCATAAGCATTCTGTTTAGGTAGAACAAAATGTTAAACATTTGAAGATTTGGTCAAATTTTAAACTTATTTTTTACCGTAGAGCAAGAATACAAAAAACAGTCCATGTTAGAGGAACAGATAAATATGATGTAAAAAACTGAATGCAAGTGAAAAAGGGAGGTAAAATCTGATACTTCAGCCCCTCCTCTTGTCCCCTGGGTGCGATTTTTGACAAGGTCAGCGCCACAATCACCCATCTGATATGTAACCGCTGCCTTTTGTTCTCTTTTGTGTTACTCTTGTTGGTACTAGGGCGAGTGGGCTGCAGCATTGACATAATGTGTGTAAATGGGGTAAATAGCTGGACTTCCTTTGCAGGAGAAAGCTTAACAGAACAGCCCAGTCAGAGGTTTTGTTCAGGCTTTCTCCTTCAGGCTTTGTTCGCGCTGCCATAAAAGGGTCGGTTTTATGATGCACCATCTGACTCCTTTTGCAGATGGATCAGTGGCAAGCTGTCTGCTCCAGTCTGCAGAAACAAGAATCGTTAACGCAGAGCTGGGAATACAGAAAGGGTTGGATATTTAAACTGCTACTATTTACATCTATTTGTTTATTTAGCAGTAATAAAATCCAAACTTTACATTGTCAATTAAATCCATACAACTGGGAAATAATTTAATAGGTTGAATATTTTATTAAAAATAGTGGCTCAAATATTAGCAATACAGAATTAAACTGTCAGCAAAGAAATTTTAAAATGTACCTTTTGAAGTTATTTTATTAGTTAAACATTATTTTGGTCATTTTTTTTATTTGTCATGTCTCATGAGCAAATCTACAAAATGCAGATTTGCTCTACAAAAAGGATATCTGAAGATGGCATCCTGATTTGAGTAATTACTGCGGTGTATTAGGGAATTGGAGGAGAACAACTCCACCAAAAAACTCCAAAATGTATGAGTTTAAAAAATGTAAAGAAAAAAAATTGGAAAATTTGAGATTAATCTAAAAAATATTCTAGAAAAAAGAATACTCATACGTTTCTGAGTTTAGTAATTTGAAAATTTGCTAAAAAGAAAAATCTAAAATCTTTCGCTTAATCAGTAATTTTCTAGAACAAACAAGATTCAGAGTTTAAAAAGTTAAAAATTCGCTAGAAAAAGCTCAGAAATTTTCTGGAAAAACATGGAAATTTCTGTGTTTCATAAGTGAAGTTTCTGAGATTTTGTTTTGGCAAAATTTGCTCCTTTTTTTCTTTCTACAATGGCTGTAAACTATGATTCTGTTACAATGAAACACAGTGAGGTTCTGAGGTTCTGGACCTGGTTGGAAACGCTTCAGTTTTAAACCGGAGGAACTGTAGAACCAGCACAGCCATGTTTCCTTTTCTGGCCTCTCTGAATGTCACGGCCGGAGCAAATGGCTGTGCATTATTCACATAACAGCATAATAAGATAATAGCACTTGTCTTTGAGAGCAGGGCTGAAGGCTGCTGACAGCAGTGAAAAAGAAAAATGACATTATACTGTCAGAGGATGAATAAAGGTCAAAGGGAGGAAGACAAAAGAAACAAAGCCTGGAATAAATTGGATTTCTGAAAGTGTTATTTTTCTCTGCAGAGATAAAATCTATTTTCCTGGTATTCTAGATGTTTGATTTTGATTTCCATTTTTTGTTCCATATCTGTTCTCTGGGTCACAGCCTTTAATCTAGAGGGGGAAGCGTGTCGCATTTGAACACGACCGCACACTTTTCCCAGAGTCTGCTCAAGGCTGACACATTGGGACCGAGGCCAACTTCAGCCTGGTGTTCAGGGACTGTTGTCACTGAGAAAGAGTGCAGCTTAGCGTTATTTTAAACCCGTAGATGTTACTTTTATTGGACTGCGCTAAGACAAACTTGTTTCTAAAATCTATCGTATACAAGTCAGGAATGGAATAAACCACCTAAAAATACGAGATTTAAAAAAGCACATTTGCTTTTAAAAGAGCAATTTTTTTAGTCATATTTGTTTTAAATTTAAGTTTACGTGTGTAATTTGTAAAATGTGACGTCTGACTAATTTTGTGATATTATATGTTTATGTGGAAATGCTCTTATGTGTTGTATGTGTTTTATCAGTTGGACTCCGGGAAGATTATTAACCACTTCGGTGGAAACTAATTGGTATTTTAATAGATAAACAAAAACCCAAGCGCTTAAAAATACTCACTCAGTCATGTTTTTGTCAATAAGTTAATGTTCTTTGGTGTCTGGACCCGTTTTAAAAACCTCCAAATTGTGAATCTCTATCAGGACTGCGCCGTTACCTAGCAACCAAAGCAGTGCTCAGCCCGTTACCTAGCAACCCCAGCGGAATTTTAGACCCGAAATGTAACGTATTTCTGACATCCAGAAGAAAAATGTCTAAAGAAATGAGAAAGGCAACAGCAGATTCTGAAAACAGTGTAAATATTATGGATAGCTGGATTTTCCCAGGATACTTTAAGACTCTTTAAGGCAGTGAAATTTAATATATAGAGGATTGATTGTTGCATTGTTGTGTTTGTACCGTAAGTTACATGGCGGCTGTACTTAGTGTTATGAAATGGGTCAGTTCACTGAGTTTAAAATCAAACTGTGTAAAATCCCTGCTGCACTCGTCTGTCGCGCCTAAACTCCAGAATGAATTACTGAAATCAATAATCCAGTGAGCTTGCCAGGTTCAGAATAAGTGGAACATTTTTCTGGAGCTTTTTTGATTTATTGATTGCACAAGTATTGTCTTTTAGAGGAGTTCACAGCGCGTGTTACTCCTGCTGTTAATGTTTTGGACAGGAAGATGTCACACAAGGCTGCAGCATGCAGTGAGGCAGATCTCTGTTTCATTCAGAGTCCTGGGTCCTTTCTGCTCACATCACAGGTTTATAAATGATTTACTAGTAATTTAGAGTCTGGTTGGCTATTATTTTACTATTTTAACCCAAAGAAAAACCAATTGGTTACAATTTTTAAAACTTTTCATTTTCTTACATAGCCCAATTGGTTAAAATGTATAATCTCCTGATAATTCAAAGATTTCATGATTCACTTTAATGAGGTTCCAAGAGCTTTTGGTATAGAAACAAAACCAAAGCATTACATATTATTATCAAATATCTATATTCTGGAGCATGAGATTCTTTTAAAACAGGGAAATTTCTGAGTTTCAAAAGTTGAACATTTTCTACTTTTCAAACTCAGAATTCTACACGTTTTGTTTTTTTCAAAATTTCTGAGATTAATCTCAATTTCTGAGTGTTTTCTAGCAACTTTTTTTCCAGTTTTTTTCTACAATTTTTCAGAGATTACGGTAATCTAAAAATGTATATTTGTTTTGAAAAGCAAATTTTTGCGTTTTTAAACTCAGAAATTTGTAAATTCTTTTCTAGAAAATTTCAGAGATTAAGCTTAAAATGTTACAATTATTTGCAAAATTAACCTTAAAAGTTTTTTTCCAGATAATTTTTGACTTTTGACCCAGAAATATCACATTTTTTTTCAAAAATTTCAGAAAATCAGAAATTCAAAACAATATATTTTTGTGATTTCTCATGTTTTTCTAGAGTTTTAGTTTTTTCAAACAAATTTTTGACTTTTCAAATTCAGAAATTTCCTTATTTTTTTATAGAAAATTTCTGAGATTTACCTCAAACTTTCTGAGTTTTTTGCAGATTTGTATTCATTTTTTTCTGTCTACAATGGCCTTTATGCATCATCATACATTCTTTCTCTGCTCTTTTGTTTTTATTCTTATCCTTTCTGTAGCTAGCTTTATGGTGGAAACAGAAAACAGACTTTATGTCTTCAAACAAAGATCTGAGTGCAATCTGCCGCTGCTTCTGTCTTTTCTCAATGCATGCTGGGACAGTTTCCAGCTCCACATCCCGCTGCCAAAGACATGGTGGGTGAAGAAAATCAATGAATGAATAAAACATGGCAGCGCAGTGAATGAACGAGGGAGCTGACACAGAACTTTGACCTGATGAGTAAAGCTGCAGTTAAATAAATACAGAAACAGAGAACAAATAGGACAGGAGGAGATGCCTCTTGTGGTACATCCATCATCTGCTTGTTAGCATCTTGGTAGTCCAGATGGCCTCTGGGTGGGTGAGGAGTCCCACCAGGTCCACATGTCGCTCCTCCGGAGGAAACTGGACCTGGATGAGATCACGGTGGGAGTGTCTGGCTGTCAGAGTGGGGGTGGAGCGGATGCTGTGCAGATGAGGACAGGGATTACAGAGAAGAGGCAGATTTAATTTCAGATGAAAGCAAGCGCAGGACTGAATGAATGAGTTTTACAACAATGGCTCTGATCAGAATGAAGGTTGCTGAATGTTTAATCAATAATCAATAGCATAAACTGAGAAATGAAGAAGTTAGAATCATTACTAGCGTCCAGGTATAATAGTATAATTCAAATTCAAAAATACTTTATTGATCCTAGTGAGAAATTAAATGTTATAACTCATACTATTAGCAGGAGCTAACACTATTAGCAGGAGCTAACACTATTAGCAGCAGTTAACGTGAAATCAAAGCAAACTGAAAGATAAAAAGTGACAATGAACCGTTTATAATCCTTTCTAACAGCATTCTGATACATATGAGAAAATGTTTTAATCCCGATAACAATTTGAGTTAAAATTTAGAGCTTTTTACAGCATTTGCTCTCCTGTCCAGTTACCATTTCCAATTAGCACAAACATCACCCTTTTTTGGCCAAATCTCTCCTCTTCCATCGTTTGGTTCTCCCGACTATCATTTTCCCCTTGTTATTTATTTATTGCTTTCTATTTCAACTATTGTCAACTAATATATCTATTTTCTCTGGTTCAAATTAAAACAACTGAACTTTACTTGTACTGTTCTAGCTGGATGGAGCTAGCATACAATATCTTGCTAGGAGAATGTAAACAAAATGGCGACTTGAACCATGTAATGGTATTTAAATTAATGAAACTACACAGCCTTCACAGTATGCCTATGACAACAAACACACAAAAAAAGGAAATAAAAATAGATGTACAAAAACAGTTATTTATTAAATAATTAGTTTTTTGATTCAGGGTCAGTAATTGCTACAAAAAATAATTTGGATGAGTTTAATACAAATACAGAAGGAATTAAAGAGCGATTAATTCACATCATTTGCACATTGCTCCATTAAATTGTTACCGTATTTATGACTTAACATCTTAACGTGATGAAATGGGTCTTCGCTGTTTCTGTTTCCTTCTGGGTCTTTGTGTCTGAGCTCATTCATGAGAACAGCATCCAGAAAAAGGGGAACAGGTGGGAGTTTCCTCACAGGAGCAAATTCATCATGTGTGTAACAGTGTGAGTCTTCTTTGTCCTGTCTCCTCCTATTTACTAGTGATGGATGAATATGTGCACAATAAAAGACACTTAAAAAAATCTAGTAATAAATTCAATTTGTAATAATTAGACAATTTGATCTTTTTTTCTTTTTTTTACAATTTCCAGACACTGATGTTGTGCTCCAAGCAAAAAATGTGGAAAGCAAAGAACAGAAAATATCCATCAATTTATTGATTATTCCAATAATCTACATTAGGGTGGCCAGATTTAGCCCTACAGTTGTGGGTTTCCAAGAATGAACCAGAAAACATTCAGTTTAATCAGATTTTTAATATCTTTTAACAAAAAGCCAGCTCAGCATTAACTATTTTATCTAACGCTCATAAAATTTAATTTCACTTATATTGATATAGATTTTTGAAGTGTCACAGTGACAAATGGCAATCAGTTTGCCCTTCCAGTATAATCAATCCATTCATAAGGTGTATGTTTCGTCAGCAACTTTGGATGTGGCGTTCAGGTGCTCTAGGATTTCTCACTTACACTTAAGTTTACCTTATCTAACCTAAAAATATCTATGATTTTTATGTGGAGATTTTTCTTTAACTGTAGATTTTAAAAAATTGTATCTCAGAAATTTTCTGGAAAAAACTTCTAAAAGTGGGAAACGTTAAATTTTCAAACTCAGAAATTTCAACTTTTTTGCAGAAAATTTCTGAGATTAATCAAAAAATGTAAGTTTTTCTAGCTAATTTTTCAAAAATTTCCATATTTTTTTCTGAAAATTGTAGAGTTCTTATGCAGATATTGATCCAAACACCAGCTGTGTTTCCATTGACCATAAAATTATGCAAATTGGAATTACAAAAATAAATTTGCTTAATGTAATCACGCCAATTCCGAAAAAACTCATGTTTTACGATGAAAAGTTGTTGTGGTAGAATAATGTGGTTATTTTGTCTGTATCAATATTAGTGTATTTCGCAAAACTGACAAACCTTTTATCGCATCTCACGAGTAACATCATCGACAGCAGGATGTTACTACTGGCAGAAATGATGAAGAAGACGACAGGAAGTAGTTGAATGATGATGGTGTTGCATGTTTTTCAATTATTTGTGACGTGAACAAGCTTGTTCACATGTGATTTTAATTGTGTTTCTTATTTAACAGAAACAGTAATTATGAAATGATGTTTTTCGTTTTACATTTGCAGAATATGAACATATGTTGTAACAGTAATGCAGCTACTGTGCCGGGTCACTTTGTGTTGATTTATCTTATATAAACCTTGTAAAATACATCAAGTTTTGTTTGATATGCATGTTTATTAAACTTAATAAAATTTTGTTTTGAGGCATGGAGCTGCGTTCATTAACCTATATTTCTGCAGCAGAGCATCAATATTTCATCCAGCTGCTGCAGGACCCAGATATGCTGAACTGCATTAGCTGTTTGTTCAGTGACAGTTTCTGTGCTTCTGCTCAGCTTCCAACATTAGCTTAACCTTTATTTACATCGCAGATCTGTAATTTATTTGATTTCACAACAACGTTTTAGAATCAGGATGTATTTGGTTTGTGTGTTATTTAAGAACATAAAAGGATTTGTTTATTTCAAAGCCAGTTTATTGAGGATTAGTGTATTTTTCTTCTCTAAATCCCATTAAAAGTATTTGAAATTAATAATCCTAAATGTAGTATATGGGTGGGGTTTGATATCCTTCTATTGATTTCTACAAAAGAGTATTATTTGCATTAAATGTGAATTTGCAAACATGACATTGTGTTTTCATGGATTTTCCAGCCTCTAATCTCTGCAGATGATGATCTGATGGAGATTTTAAATTTAATTCATATTATAGAGACAATAAAGAGTCTTTTTTTTTTTTTTGGCATGTGGAAGAAATTCCCAGGGAATTTGCTTCAGGCGAGGATCAGGAGAACTGGGTCTGATTACATAACCAGCACAGAAGCATCACTGGTTGAACTGGTTGCACTGTTTTACTCAGAGGAATGGGAACCTTTTCTCCATAATTAAACCTTTCTTTTATTAACAGCTTTCCTAAAAACAGTAAGCACAAAACAAGCAAAACGTTTTGGAAAATATATTCTTGTCATTTAACACAGCAACTGTTCAAGAGCCTGTGTATGTTTTGGAGCAACAATGATGTTCCTTTTCTACAGACTATAGACTGCTATATTGAAATATTGACTATAAGAATTTTGTTTTCAGTTTTAATGAAAAACAAAATTTATTTTTTGAACGTTTGGAGACGTCTGGCCTAATGTGAAACCCCTCTGTGTTTGTGTGCAGTGCCAGCTCTCCCAGGCTCTGAACGGCGTCTCTGATAAAGCAAAAGAGGCAAAAGAGTTCCTGGTTCAGCTGAAGAACATGCTGCAGCAGATACAGGTGGGCTGAAGGACTTCCACACACATCACCGTCAAGACTGAAAATTACAAACCTGACATCAGATCGTCAGTAGCTGTGTCTCCATTAACAATAAAACTGCAATTCGGCATTTTAAAAACAAACTAGCTTAATGGCAACATATCTATTTTGAATAAACTCACATTTTTTGATAAAAAGTCGTGTTATGGCCTTTATTGTTAGAACAAAAGAGAGTAAATTTCCCTCAAAAACCTCAGAAATGTTCCAGAAAAAAAAATCAGAAATTTCTGAGTTTGCAAAGTTCTAGAAAAATTCTAGAAAAAGACAACAGAGTTTCAGATTTTTTTTAAAATCTAGAAAAATATTCAGAAATTTTGAGATTACTACCAGAAATTTTCTAGAAAAGAAAATGAGAACATTTCTAACTTTGAAAAGTTATAAATTTGCTCAGAAATTTTGTAAACTCAGAAAATTTTAGATACATTTCAGAAGTTTTCTAGAAAAAGCGTCTGAGTCTCCAAAGTTGAAAATGGTTGTTTAAAAAGTCATTTTCAACTTTTCAAACTCAGACATTTCCATGTATTTCTGGCAGGTTTATGAGATTATTTTAAAATTTATGAGTTTAGAACAATGTGCTTCTCCTGAGAATTAAAAATTTACTTTAGTCTCAGAATTTTAGATTTAATCTCAGAGGTTTGACTTTTTTCTCATAGTTCTGACTTTTTTCTCTCAGAAAAATCTTTCATGTATTAAATCACTTTAATCCACAGAAACTTTGCTCTCCTCCTGCTTGACACAAATCGTTGTCATTAAAGCCGGTCGCTCCTCTGATGCTCATCTGAAAGTCAAAGTTCTGAGATTAAAGTTAGAATTTTGATTTTCTTTCTAAGAAATTTGTGAAAAAAGTCAGAACTCTGGAATTAAAGTGTTTTTTTTCAGTTGCCCTTATTCTCTTCAGAATGGTAGATGCCAGTTGACTTCTATAAAATAGATTTCTGTCTGATAGTTTTGCTTTTATCCCATCAAATGATGAAGCAAAAAGGTGATAAAATGTTAGCTTTTGAGGTGAGTACGAGGTGATGCTATCTTTAGAACAAATCATGAAGGAAAAATCTGCCGACTGAACTCCCAGCAGGCGACTTTAAGAAAAGCTTTTTTGTCAAACTCTCACAAGGAAACACAGAAGCAGATAAGATCAAATTCAGATTTTCATTTTGAAGCTGAAAGAAAATACTTTAACACTGTTTTTCTAAGTAGCAGATTGTGTTTTTCGTCATTGTGTTTTTTATTAGCATATTTCCTGCGACTAAATCCAAAATCATCACTCTTTACATATTCGTTTAAGTATATTTTCTCTCAAAACCCTGCTTGTAATAAAGCATAGGGCCTAAATAAATCAGACGTAAAGTAACATTTAGTCTTTTTTAGATCAGTAGGAGGGAAATAAATCCAGTAGATCAACGAACCAGACAAACGATAAATGCAGAGTGTGTGTGTGTGTGTGTGTTTTCCCTGCAGACTGTTTTACTCTGCAGCTGATCTTCACTTGCAGCATCTGCCGCTCACGCACACACGGACACTCGCATATCCTCCAGCATGTGCAGGAATTAAGACTCTTAAAATAAAACCAGGAGGATTGAATTTAAGTTAAAACAAAAAAGTTTTGTTTGCATGGCCTGAATGAGGATGAAATAAAGAGACGGTCCTCTTAAAGATCCGCTCCAAATGTGGACTAACTGGGTTTGTTCTGAAGAAAATTCTCTGCACAGGGTTTTATTAATATGCTAAATACACTTTAGAGATTCTTTCTTTGTATGAATTAAAAAAAACATAATTTCATTTTATTCACAGATTCATACAATGGGGAAAAGCTAATTAGATAAAAATAAATCAAAATCATTAAATTATGAAAATAAAGACATAATGATTAGAATAAATTAATATTACCAGATTAAAGTTGTTATATTACCAGAATAAAGTCCAGAATAAAGTCGTCGTAAACTCAGCATCAGATAATTGTCAGCAGCAGGACTGAAAATGCAGTTTTTTTGTGTGGCACTTCTCATAATAATATAACTTTGTTCTCATAATTTTATAACATAAGTTTTGTAATTTCATCTCTTTTTTGTTTTTTCTTGGCTAATACTTTGTCGTATCTCCATGCTGCTTTGTTTTGGGGTTCAACATAAGAATCCAATGAAATAAATCGATGTTTGTGGTCGCATGTCCCTGTAATCCAGCTGATTGCTGCTGCGACCCGGAGAAAAAACTGCTGGCTGTCAGGAAATGTTTAACTATCGAAGCTCAAACGCAGAACTGCAGCTGACAGAAGATATCTTTTCTTCCTGTGCTGCATATTGAGAAGTGGGGGATGGTTCAGACCAGAGTGCAGCCTCTGAAGAAGTAATTATATTGGTATCAACGCTGGAATAATCACCGCCGTGTGTTCATGTTTGTGCAGCCGAGACGATAAATTTACATTTTAATGACAAACAAATAGCATCTCTGAGCTGGTGGGTAAACACATCTACACCAACAGATCCTATTTTCACCTCTGATCACTCAGAAACATCTCAAAGGAAAATAAATTGCACTGAGCTAAACGCTACTAGCATGATGTGTGTTTCCTTCAGGAGAACGGAGTGGAGTTTGAAGCCTGCCTCGTGGCTCAGTGTGACTCTCTGATCGAGGCGCTGACGAGACAGAAAGCCAAGCTGCTCACCAAAGTCACCAAGGAGAAAGAGTACAAGCTGAAGGTGAGACCCACCGACCCACGCCGACTCTCAGTGTGCGACAGGGAAAGAAGGGAGGGACCTGTAGAGGTTCATGTTTCAAGATGTTTCATTACACCTCATGATTTATGGACTTCATTCTGATCAACAAGAGTTTATAACAAAGAAGTTCACTAAAGTCCTGAAGATTTAAAAACTATGAATTTTGGTAAATTTTATGAATTTTAATTATTCTGAAAAAGCAAATGCTTTTAAGGTAACGCTCACTAGCAGGATTAAATCTCTTAGTAATATGTTTGAAGATGTTTACCGACTACGTACATGTTTCCTTTTTCATTAGAAAATGAGTAACTTTTTTTTCTCCAAATTTGGAATTTCAAATAAATTCTGACTTTAAAATGAGAATTCAGTTTTTCTTTTTACCAGAATTTAGATTTTTTATTTAGAATTCAGATGTTTTCCTGAGAATTATGACATTTTTCTCAAAACTCAGATTTTTTTCTTCCAGATTTTAGATGTTTTTTCCTCAGGATAATTTTTTTTTCTTAGAAAATATATTTTTTTCAGAGATTAGTTTTCTGTAGAATTCAGTTTTTCTCAGAATTCTGACATTTTTGACTGAATTACATTTTTTTTCTGAGAAATTTCCAAGTGTTTTTTGTTTTTATTTTTCAAATTTTCACAGTTCTGTTTTGTTTGTTTTTTTTTAACCGAATTTTAAACTTTTCTAGCTCTGAATTTTTTTTTAATTTTTCTGGAATATTTATGAGATTTCTTTTGTGAAAATGTACTCTTTCATCCATCCATCCATCCATCTTCTTCCGCTTATCCGAGGTCGGGTCGCGGGGGTAGCAGCTTCAGAAGGGAGGCCCAGACTTCCCTCTCCCCGGCCACTTCTTCCAGCTCTTCCGGGGGAATCCCAAGGCGTTCCCAGGCCAGCCGAGAGACATAGTCTCTCCAGCGTGTCCTGGGTCTTCCCCGGGGCCTCCTCCCGGTGGGACGTGCCCGGAACACCTCACCAGGGAGGCGTCCAGGAGGCATCCTGACCAGATGCCCAAGCCACCTCAACTGGCTCCTCTCGATGTGAAGGAGCAGCGGCTCTACTCTGAGTCCCTCCCGGATGACTGAGCTTCTCTCTAAGGGAGAGCCCAGCCACCCTACGGAGAAAACCCATTTCGGCCGCTTGTATCCGCGATCTCGTTCTTTCGGTCATGACCCAAAGCTCATGACCATAGATGAGGGTGGGAACGTAGATCGACCGGTAAATCGAGAGCTTCGCTTTTTGGCTCAGCTCTCTCTTCACCACGACGGACCGGTACAGCGCCCGCTTGACAGCAGACGCTGCGCCAATCCGCCTGTCGACCTCCCGCTCCCTTCTTCTCCCATTCGTGAACAAGATCCCGAGATACTTAAACTCCTCCACTTGGGGCAGGACACCCCCCCTGACCCGGAGAAGGCACTCTACCCTTTTCCGGCTCAAGACCGTGGCCTCGGATTTGGAGGCACTGATCCCCATCCCGGCCGCTTCACACTCGGCTGCGAACCGCTCCAGCGAGAGCTGCAGATCACGATCTGATGAAGCCAAAAGGACCACATCGTCTGCGAAAAGCAGAGATGAGATCCTAAGGCCACCAAATCGGATCCCCTCAACACCTTGGCTGCGCCTAGAAATTCTGTCCATGAAAGTGATGAACAGAATCGGTGACAAAGGGCAGCCCTGGCGGAGTCCAACTCTCACCGGAAACGAGCCCGACTTACTGCCGGCAATGCGGACCAGACTCTGACACCGGTCATACAGGGACCTGACAGCCCGTATCAAAGGGCCCGGTACCCCATACTCCCGGAGAATCCCCCACAGGGCTCCCCGAGGGACACGGTCGAACGCCTTCTCCAAGTCCACAAAACACATGTAGACTGGTTGGGCAAACTCCCATGCACCCTCCAGGACCCTGCTGAGGGTGTAGAGCTGGTCCAGTGTTCCACGACCAGGACGAAAACCACACTGCTCTTCCTGAATCCGAGGTTCGACTATCCGACGGACCCTCCTCTCCAGGACCCCTGAATAGACCTTGCCAGGGAGGCTTAAGAGTGTGACCCCTCTATAACCCCTCTGAACAGGGGGACCACCACCCCAGTCTGCCAATCCAGGGGAACTGCCCCCGATGTCCATGCGATATTGCAGAGTCGCGTCAACCAACACAACCCTACAACATCCAGAGCCTTAAGGAACTCCGGGCGGATCTCATCCACCCCCGGGGCCTTGCCACCGAGGAGCTTTTTAACCACCTCGGCGACCTCGCCCCCAGAGATTGGAGAGCTCAACCCAGAGTCCCCAGGCTCCGCTTCCTCAGTGGAAGGCATGTTGGTGGGATTGAGGAGGTCTTCGAAGTACTCTGCCCACCGACCCACAACGTCCCGAGTAGAGGTCAGCAGCACACCATCCCCACTATAAACAGTGTTGGTGCTGCACCGCTTCCACCCCTGAGACGCCGGATGGTGGACCAGAATCACCTCGAAGCCGTGCGGAAGTCTTTCTCCATGGCCTCTCCAAACTCCTCCCACGCCCGAGTTTTTGCCTCAGCAACCGCCCGAGCCGTATGCCGCTTTGCCCGCCGGTACCCATCAGCTGCTTCCGGAGTCCCACAGGCCAAAAAGGCCCGATAGGACTCCTTCTTCAGCCTGACGGCATCCCTCACCGAAGGTGTCCACCAACGGGTTCAAGGGTTGCCGCCGCGACAGGCACCGACAACCTTGCGCCCACAGCTCCGATCGGCCGCCTCGACAATGGAGGCACGGAACACGGTCCACTCAGACTCCATGTCCCCCACCTCCCCCGGGACGTGTTCGAAGTTTTGCCGGAGATGGGAGTTAAAGCTCCGTCTCACAGGGGATTCCGCCAGACGTTCCCAGCAGACCCTCACAACACGTTTTGGGCCTGCCAGGTCTGACCGGCTTTCGCCCCCACCACCGGAGCCAACTCACCACCAGGTAGTGGTCAGTGGACAGCTCCGCACCTCTCTTCACCCGAGTGTCCAAGACATACGGCCGCAGATCCGATGAAACGATGACAAAGTCGATCATCGAACTGCGGCCTAGGGTGTCCTGGTGCCAAGTGCACATATGGACACCCTTATGCTTGAACATGGTGTTCGTTATGGACAATCCATGGCGAGCACAGAAGTCCAGCAACAGAACACCGCTCGAGTTCAGGTCGGGCGGGCCGTTCCTCCCAACCACGCCCCTCCAGGTCTCACTGTCGTTGCCCACGTGAGCGTTGAAGTCCCCCAGCAGAACAAGGGAGTCCCCAGGAGGAGCACTCTCCAGTACCCCCTCTAAGGACTCCAAAAAGGGTGGGTAATCTGAACTGTCGTTCGGCCCGTAAGCACAAACGACAGTCAGAACCCGTCCCCCCACCCGTAGGCGGAGGGATCCTACCCTCTCGTTCACCGGGGTAAACCCCAACGTACAGGCGCCGAGATGGGGAGCAACAAGTATGCCCACTCCTGCCCGACGTCTCTCTCCCTGGGCAACTCCAGAGTGGAAGTATGTCCAGCCCCTCTCAAGGAGACTGGTTCCAGAACCAGAGCCATGCGCCGAGGTGAGACCGACTATTTCTAGCCGGAACCTCTCGACCTCACGCACTAGCTCCGGCTCCTTCCCCACCAGAGAGGTGACATTCCACGTCCCAAGAGCCAGTTTCTGCAACCGAGGATCAGACCGCCAGGGTCCCCTCCCTTGGCCGCCACCCATCACACAGTGCACCCGACCCCTTTGGCCCCTCCCACGGGTGGTGGGCCCATGGGAGGGGGGGCCCATGTTTCCTCTTCGGGCTGAGCCCGGCCGGGCTCCATGGGTAAAAGCCCGGCCACCAGACGCTCGCCATCGTGCCCCCCCTCCAGGCCTGACTCCAGAGTGGGGCCCCGGTGACCCGCGTCCGGGCGAGGGAACACCAAGTCCAAGGTTTTCCTTCATCATTGGGGTCTTCGGGCTGCACTTTGTCTGGTCCCTCACCTGTACCTGTACTCAATGTACTCTTTTTTTGTCTAAATTGGCCCTAAGGCCCTGTCATAGGTTTTCATGTTTTTGTAAACTTTTTTTGTGATTTGCAGCTTATTTTTGTTTTGTCTTTCATAGAACACCATTTCTATGTTCCTCCATGTAATTATCTCCTTCAGTTTTCCTATTTATTTATGTGAAATGCTTCACATTTCAGGTCCATCTGTTATTTAAAATGTCAGATTGTGAAGATAAGTCTTTTAGCAAAATCTGCCAAATCAAATAAAAAGCACAGATTTTTAAAGCCAGACTATAAACGTTTAGAAAAGTTTCTATAAAATTATACATAATGTTATCTGACAAACATTGATTACATCTACTTTTAATTGTAAAATAATGTTTGCTTTTGTATTTAGAGCAGAGTTTTTCCGCCTCAGTGCCTTTAGCTGCTCCGACTCTCTTCATGCAGTCAGTTTAATTAATTCTGCAGGAACCTCATAATGACCCATTCATCAAAATCAGGTGAGATGAAGCAGAAGGATATTGTTGCAATTATCTAGATGGTGAATGAAATAATGAAAGGTCTTTCGTTTAAAGTGCCGTACAATACGGTTCAAAATGCCTTTTGATTAGTTTAACTTAATATTTACACAGACTGTTCAGTTTGAGTTGTAATCCTTCAAAATGTTACTTAAATGTGATTTTGAGGATGATTAAAGACAATCAGACTCTGGCTTTATAAATCTCAGTAAAAAAAAAAGAAAATTAAAATACATAATTTTTAAATTCCTTGTAAGAGATTTTAGCAATTATTGAAAAAACTGTGGAAATAATCTAAAAGAATTCACTCAAAAGTTCACAAATAAAAAAACTAAAGACATGAATAAATTAATATGGCAATACCTTTGTAACAATAATGGACAGAGAGAACTGAATTAGTATGGCAAGACCAAAGAACATAAACAACAAGAAAAATATGAAGCCATTCAAGTTTAAAAAATGTAGAAGTAGAAAGCCAAATGCTCAGAGTATCAGGTGTTTATTGTAACTCTTCATGCTCTTCATATTTCAGCCCAGACAGTTGTTGACAGGTGAATAATTAACTTGGATATCGTTAATCCTCAAACAAACGAGGCGACTAATCACAAAGACTCCATCTAATTAACTCAGACTCGTCCAGGCGCTCGCTGGTTTCATTATCTGAGTCACAAGATGTTTTCCGTCTGATCTTCAACTCAACCAGATGCAACGCAGCATAAGGAAAGACACACAGAGACTTCTACAGGTTTTTTCTGCTGTCAGACATTTTTGTGTTTTGGTGGGATAGTTAAAGACCTGCTGGTGTCGATTTGCTCTTTTTGCTCTCCTGCTTCTAACTGGCTGATTAGGACCACTAAAAAAATTAATTCTGACTTTTACTAAATATTCTGACTTTTTTTTCAAAGAATTCTGAGTTTAATCTCAAAATTTGTATTTTTTCTCAGAATTCAGACTTTTTTCTCAGTATTTGTACTTTAATGTAAAAATTGTGACTTTTTCTGTGGAATTCGGATTAAATCTAAAAATTTTGATTTTTTTTTTTCTTCCACCCCCAGAATTCAGACTTTTTTCCCTCATAATTAGTACTTCAGTCTAAACGTCCTGACTTTTCTCAGAATTCGAATTTAATCTCAAATTTCTATTTATTTTTTTCTCAGAATTCATATTTTGTCTCAAAATATAGATTTGTTTAAGAATACTGACTTTTATCTCAAAATTTTGACTTTTTTCTGAAATCTTTCACTTTTTTCCAAGTTTTTTTCTTTCACAAAATTTGAGAAGATTACTCTGAGAAGATTAATATTTGAATTTTGAGGGGGAAAAAAATCATAATTCTGTGATTAAAATCAGATTCATCTCCTCTGTATGACATCCACATCATGCCAGGTTCCTTTTTTGCATCCCAGGCTTTTGTTTACCAACACGATGCCTGAGAACAGGTTCAGTCAGCTGTAGCTTAGCAGTTACCTGCAGATGCAGCCGTAAATAATTTGTGATTTGAAAACAGAAGAATTGATGTGAAAAAGCACAAAACAGAACCAGTGACCTCTAAAAACACAAACACCTGAGACACAGAGGCATTTCTTTCCCTACCAGGATGGAAAATTACCCTGGAGATTTGACCTCCAGCGTTGCATTAAAGGTCACGCCTCCATCTTGAAGTGGAAACTATTGACTGGCAACATAAATGTTGCTTTTTAAAGCAAACAGAGTCAAATCCTGATGAGTTTGATGTTCGCCAGGTGGTGCGAGACCAGATCACCCACTGCACCATGAAGCTGAGGCAGACCACCGGCATGATGGAGTACTGCCTGGAGGTCCTGAAGGAGAACGACCCCAGTGGCTTCCTGCAGGTAGGGAGGGAGGGAGGGATGGATGGATGGATGGGTAAACGGATGGATGGATGGAGGGAGGGAGGGATGGATGGGTAAACGGATGGATGGATGGGTAAACGGATGGATGGATGGAGGGAGGGAGGGAGGGAGGGAGGGAGGGATGGATGGGTAAACGGATGGATGGATGGAGGGAGGGAGGGAGGGAGGGATGGACGGGTAAACGGTTGGATGTACCGATGGATGTGGCTATGGTTTTCTTAGTTATATTTGATATTTTCAGTATTTTTATGATGTCTAACATAGCTGCACTATTGTTTTATAAATTTGCTCTAAATGTTATTTAAATGCATAATAAACATTTTACCGTTTTAAAGGTGTTTTTAACAGGATTAAATACAGAAAAATTAACTTTAAAAACTTAACTACAATCATAACTAATGTATGTCGATAACACACAACAGGTAAGGCAAGTCAAATAGCTTAAGTGTTTGTTATTTTTTGTAACAGAATAAAAGGGACAAATACCCAAAATAAAACAATCAAATTACACGGATTAGTGTTTAATTGTGTCTAATTTAAAATCTCCTCCAGTTAAATATGAAATGGATACCAAACATTATCAGCTGTTGAGTTTGAACAACTTGAAAAGGCCCACACAATCACCCCATCCTCTCCGTTTCTCCTGAATATTTTATAACACATCGATCAGCTTCTTGTTATCATTAGTGATGTCAAAACTCTTCATTCACGCTGTGAAGAATAAACCGCTCTGCAGTTTGGACCAAGCTCACAGAAAATATAGCGAAACAAAAAAAAGCTAAAGGGTAAATGTTTTAAATCCACGTTCTAATGTGATTCATTCGTTTCTGTTTCATCTCCTGCAGCAATAAATGATCAAACATTTTGCTCCAGTTTCTGAGCGTTTGTTTCAAATTATTTAGCGTCTGTTTTTCAAACGTTGGTCTGCGTTTTAATTTGGCTGCTTAGATCTCGGACGCCCTGATCAAGCGGGTGACGTCGTCCCAGGACCATTGGGTCAAAGGGGCCCTGGAGCCAAAGGTCGGCCCTGAGTTTGACCTCAGCCTGAACACCGACTCGCTGATGCAGACCATCCTGCAGCTGGACTTCTGCCAGGGCAAAGGTGAGCACACCTGATCAGCAAACACTCTGCTATGGAGCTACAGTGGGGCCAAAAAGTTTGATCAAAAGAAGAAAAAAAAATTAAAAAGTAAAATAAAATCAAAAGGATTTGAAACTGAAAGTTTTTTTTTTGAAACTCAAAAACAAATTGAAAGAAAAAAAAAATTAAACTGAAAAAAGAAAAACTATTGCGGCCGAATATAAAAATTTGAACCTGAAGAAAATATTTTGAAACTGAAAAAAAGAAATGATTGAACTGGAAAATATTAAACTAAAAAAAAAAGTGAAAATGTGAAGAAGAAAGAAAAAAAAAAAAAAGATCTGAAACTGAGAAATTTTCAAACTGAAAAAAATTTGACACTGAAAAAAATCTTTGAAACTGAAAAGTTATTTTGAAATTGGAAAACAAATAACAAAATAAAAACATTTAAATGAAAAGAAAAATGCTTTGAAACTGAAAAACAGATTTTCAGGAAAGAAATGTTAAACAAGAAAAAAAGAGATTTAAACCAGAAAAATGTTGAAGCTGAAAAAAACCCTGAAAACAAAGATTTGAACCTGAAAAATAGTTTTGAAGCTGAAAAAGCATATATTTTGAAACTGAATAATGTTGAAACTGAAATAACATCAAATGATTCACTCAGTTGTATCTATTTTCATATTTTGTTTTCTAGCTTCACTGTGCCATTAGTTATGTTTTGTTTGTTTTTACTATTAAAGTTGCGTTAAAGTGTCTAGCTCTCTGTGTTATGAGGCACTTAATGGTGAAGAAAATAAAAACTTAATGAGCTGCATTAATTCAAACACTGTTACGTTACTTTAAATGCATATAAAAATAGAATTAGACTCATAAATCTGCAGGTTCTTGAAGCGGAGCTGCACTTTAGCAGCGTTTGTAATCTGAGCTGCAGCTTTGATCAAGCCGCCTTTGTTCTTCCAGGCTGGTGACACGAAACTCGTCGCCTCGAAACTCGTCGCCTCATTCCCCCACATTCACATCTCACTGATCATCTAGAACAAAGCTGCAGAGTTAAAAGATGGCCGATCAGATTTTATTTGGCGTTTCAGTCTTTGACATTCAAAGCAACGACAGCGTGTGGGAGTCTTTCTCTGCGATTATCATAAAACTGATTAAATGTTTGATGTGGGAAAATTATGCTGATTTTTCTGGTTTTTACTTTGCTGAAGCATAAAGAAAAACTCTAAAGTGACGAGCGCACTTTTGAAATGTCAACATTATTTTTTAAAAATTGACCTTACGAGAACAAAAAAAGTGATATTAAAATTAAACTTTCATGATCTTTACTATGTCTGACCTGTAACAACAGAATCCACTTTTTACTAAATAATCTCCATTCATTAGTTAGATGTGATGGTGTGTTTGGGCAGTCGTAAAAAAGGAGTAAATTTCTGGCAAAACTATCAGAACTTTTGAGATTAATCTAAGAAATATTTTAAAACAAATGTGAACGTTTCTGAGTTTGAAAAATCAAACATGTTTGACTTTTGAAACGTATTCTCGTAATACTACGACTTTATCCTCGTAATACTACGACTTTATTCTCGTAATACTACGACTTTATCCTCGTAATACTACGACTTTATTCTCGTAATACTACGACTTTATACTCGTAATACTACGACTTTATTCTCGTAAAACTACGACTTTATCCTCGTAATACTACGACTTTATCCTCGTAATACTACGACTTTATTCTCGTAAAACTACGACTTTATCCTCGTAATACTACGACTTTATCCTCGTAATACTACGACTTTATTCTCGTAAAACTACGACTTTATCCTCGTAATACTACGACTTTATCCTCGTAATACTACGACTTTATTCTCGTAATACTACGACTTTATCCTCGTAATACTACGACTTTATCCTCGTAATACTACGACTTTATCCTCGTAATACTACGACTTTATCCTCGTAATACTACGACTTTATTCTCGTAATACTACGACTTTATACTCGTAATACTACGACTTTATACTCGTAATACTACGACTTTATACTCGTAATACTACGACTTTATCCTCGTAATACTACGACTTTATTCTCGTAATACTACGACTTTATCCTCGTAATACTACGACTTTATCCTCGTAATACTACGACTTTATCCTCGTAATACTACGACTTTATCCTCGTAATACTACGACTTTATCCTCGTAATACTACGACTTTATTCTCGTAATACTACGACTTTATCCTCGTAATACTACGACTTTATTCTCGTAATACTACGACTTTATACTCGTAATACTACGACTTTATACTCGTAATACTACGACTTTATACTCGTAATACTACGACTTTATCCTCGTAATACTACGACTTTATCCTCGTAATACTACGACTTTATTCTCGTAATATTTTGACTTTATTCTCGTAATACTACGACTTTATACTCGTAATACTACGACTTTATACTCGTAATACTACGACTTTATCCTCGTAATACTACGACTTTATCCTCGTAATACTACGACTTTATTCTCGTAATATTTTGACTTTATTCTCATTATTTTTTGACTTTATTTTCATAATTTTTTGACTTTATTCTCATAATTTTTTTTACTTTATTCTCATATTATTTTGACTTTGAACTTGTGTTTGTTTGTCTTGTAATGCTTTGACTTTATTCTTGTCAAAGCATTACAAGAACTTCAGTTGAAGTTTTACCCTCTCAGTAACTTTATTCTACTAATTTTATTTTTTTATTTATTCTCAGTATGACCCTAAAACTCCATGATAAATTCAAAATAAAAACATTTATAAACCATTTTTTAATTATTATAATCTTCCCGCAGCCTCGGCTCCGTCGCTTACTGAACTCATGTTGAACTTCTCCTCTGGTTTCACTCTTTGCTCTCCTGTTGTGTGAAACTCCCCAAACCAACGTCCTCTTTCCAGATGTGCAGGAGAAACCGCTTTTGAAACTAATGCAGGCAGCAGCAGGCAGTGGTGAGGCTGAGATGGAGGCAGAGAGCCCCGGAGGTATTTCAGAAAAACAAAACAAAAAACCCTCTCAGTGAACCTTTGTTTCCATTTTTAATGTATTTTGTCATTCCTGCCTCATTCCTCTGCACCTTCATGTCAGCTGGAGACTCACTTCTCCTTTTGTCCAGCATGGTTAATGTTTTTATATCACCTCTGCAGAATTGTGCTAAATTTATTGCATGATATTAAAGCTTTACAGCAATAAGACAATTTATATCAAGAGTTTTTGTATATTTTTGCCTAAAACAAGGGTTTCCAAATTCAGCCACTTGTGGCAAAAAAGCTACAATTTGTCCCATAAAAGCAGATGGAAAATTTTATTTTCTAAACATAACAACCAACATAAGTTTCTTACAAAGTATTCACCTTTTTATACCTTTATTTAACAAACATAAAACCATCTTTATCCAGAGACTTTTACTGAAATCAGCTTTTAATTTCTTTAACCTGGCTAAATATAGGAATCGTTTTGAAAGAAAGTGACCCCCAGTCCCCCAAAAGAGGAGTATATTTAGACATGCACAGACATTTAGACATACACAGACATTTAGACATGCACAGACATTTAGACATACACAGACATTTAGACATACACAGACATTTAGACATACACAGACATTTAGACATACACAGACATTTAGACATACACAGACATTTAGACATGCACAGACTTCATTGTTATTCAATTGTACATTTAAAATGTACATTTTGAGCAAAATTTCATTTCAAGGCTCCATTAATAATAAAATAAATAAGTAATAATGAAAAGTATCAGTATAAATATATTAAATAAAATTATTAATTTTTAATTTTTGGCAAAAAGCTTGTTGGAAATGACTCAGTTTTAAAAAAAACAGAACACTTTTAAGTTTGAACTTTTTTGGCTTTTAAAACTCAAAAATTTCTAAATTTCTTTCTAGAAAATTTCTGACAGTAATTACAAATGTACCTTTTTTTTCTTCTTTTCTATCTTCTATGGCCATAATAAACAGTTGTTAAAATCTCTTTCAAGTTTTCGATTTACAATAAATATCCATTTCTAGAAATTTACAATATTAATAGAAATGAAAAATGATGGGGCTACTTTATTTGCTTGTTTTTAGGTTGGGTTGTTTTGACCTTCACATTTAGAGAATTGTAAATCTTTTTACTGTTTTGGCTCTTTAATAATAGATTTAATAGTAAAAAGATTAACTTCTTTGTTTTAAACAGTCACTGGTTTATATTTAGTCACACATATTCTGGGTTATATAAGACCTTTTATTCAGCCATGCTGCTGAAATCCAGACTGAAGCTCAGTTGGAGTCTTTTATAAAATAAATATTGAGCTTGGAGGAAAGAACAGAGTGAATGGAAGGAGAACATAAAAAATGATTATTCTGAATTAAAATCCTCTCTTGATTCCCGTGCTGTCATGACTGCTGCCTTTCCCTTGTGTCTTCACAACTGTTTCTAGATAAATATCCCAGTTTTATGACTCAAATCTGCATTTTGTTTTCTTTTTTCCTGTTCAGCACCAGTTTTCTCACAGCACCGCGGTTAGACTGATATACTTCTGACAAAATATAATTTAGTTCTGCTTTTCTGAACGTATTCAAATGCCAGAAAGTATGACGGAATAATAGGGACGTTGAAGATAGAAAACAAAAACGGAGTACATTTTTTCCAATAAATTCAGAAAATTTCCAATTTTTGAATTTTGAATGTAAAAAATTTCTGAGACTAATAAAAGTTTCCAAATAATTTTGGATATTTCAAACTGAGATATTTCCTTGTTATTTTTTGCAGAGAATTTCTCAGATTAATTTGAAATATTTAGATTTTTTTTTCTGCCAAATGGTTTTACTTTTCAAACTTAGATATTTTTTTTTCTAGAAAGTTTCTGAGATTAATCTAAAAATTTCTGAATTTTTCTGGCAAACTTTAAACTTTTCAAGCTCAGAAGTTTCCTTGTTTAGGATTAATGTTAAAACAACTGACTTTATTTTTCTATCTATGATGGCCCTAATCCTGCGTTGTAAAATATAAATTCAGCCAATATAATCTTAATTTCATGCAGATTTACCACCTGGATCTAGTGATTTGTGGCCCTGAAGTCAAACGTCAGAGCTTGTATCAGTCTAACCCGTTCACCACTTGCACCGCTTCCCTTCAGAGTGTTAAATGTCCTAGTTAAAGTCTCCAGTGCTTTCCAGCTGTTGTCCTCTAAATGATCCTGGATTTCTTTTCCCCTCTGAATCCTCCCACTTGATTCTCTTTAAAGCTCCTGTTTTCTTCCCTCAGCTTGTTAAAACACCACCAGCGTCCTCCGTTTTTCCTCATCCAGCTGTTATCCTCGGACCGCCCATCCACCCCGTTTCCTTGTTCCTTGCTTTCTGCATCACTATCGCTTTATGTCTCGATTAATATTGCATCCACGTATCTCGTTCTCCAGTGGATTTAGGACCCGCTGTGCCAGCGGCGCCTCTACTACAGCTGGAAAAATGCTGCACCAGGAACAACAGCGCCACCCTGGCCTGGAGGGTAACTGCGCATGCTAGTTGCCCCATTGAGGGCTACATCCTGGAGCTGGACGATGGGAATGGAGGGCAATACAGGGTTAGTTATTACACATGCCTGGTGCAAAGCAGCATGGAGGAAAATAAAGGCCACTGCATAAAAAATTAATTAATTAATGCAGACGAGCATCTGGGGAGCAACAAGCTTCAATGGCAGAGATGTGAATTATGCAGGAGGAGAAATAACTTTCTGGAGGAACATGTTGGATTTATTTTTATTTTATGGCCGATTAAAGTCAGAATTCTGAAGAAAAAGTCAGAATTTCGAGGTTTTAGTCAGCATACTGACATTTCTGATGTTAAAATCAGTATTATGAGTTTAAAACAACAATTCTGAATTTAATCTCAAAATTATGAGAATAAAGTCATAATTTTGAGATCAAAGTCAGTATTCCGAGATTAAATCAGAATTCTGAATTTAATTTCAGAATTAGGGTCGGAATTATGCCTTTATTTTCAGATAAAAATAAAACAATCTGTCAGAATTTTGAGATCAAGGTCACTGTTCTGAGATTAAGTCAGAATTCTGAATTTAACCTCAAAATTCTTAGAATCAATTTGGAATTGTGAATTTAATCTAAGAATTTTGAGAACATTGTCAGAATTCTGACTTTCTTTTCAGATTATTCTCTGATTTCTGACTTTAAAGTCAGAATTTTGGGATCAGATTCATTATTCTATTAAGTCAGAATTTAATCTAAAAATTAAGGTTAGTATTCTTACTTTATTCTCAGATTAAAGTCAGAAATCTGAGACCAAAGTCAGAATTTGGAGGTTAAAGTTCAAATTCTATGATTTATTTTGTTGTTGTTGTTTCTCCAGTGGCCCTAATTCTCCTCCGTAATCGAAAACAAAAGACTCATATTTCACTTTTTTATAAAACTATTTGAGAAAAGACAAAACAAAATGAAAAACAAAAAGTTTGAACTGATTTTCAATTATACTCTATGCAGATGATATTGTGATTTATATGAATAGGAAGCAGGCGGATGATAGCCTGTAGCGGTGTAGTGAAGCATAACGAGTGTAACATGGAAGGTGAGAAAGGTACGCAGAGTTGGAATGTTGATTATTAGTGAATAAAAACAGTGGAGTAGTTGTGTTTTCTCCAGCATCCTGATAATTAGAAATAAAATTAGAAGTGACAACTTAACGTACTTCTCCAAACATGCAGAAAATTTCTGATAGCTGATCATTTTGTCAAGATTATTGATAAAGAGCAATAAATCTAACAGAAATACAGCAATGAGTGTCAAATTTTCTGTTGTAGCTCTTGTTATTAATAATGAAAAAGCTGCTCTGCTCTAGAATAAGAAAAGTGATTAATTACGTCATGGGTAAACAACCATTCCTCAACCTCTTTGCTCATCCTTTGCTCATGTATTATGCACAGAGCATAAGCTGTGTTTGCCTCCTTGTAAACAGCATTAGTAATGATGCTAAGACATGTTGGACCTCAGGAGGTGTATGTGGGGAAGGAGACGGTCTGCACGGTGGATGGCCTGCACTTCAACAGCGCCTACAACGCCAGGGTGAAAGCCTACAACGCCGTTGGAGTCGGACCGTACAGCCAGACGGTGGTTCTCAAGACGTCTGACGGTAAATAACTCACTTCTGCACATACAGTTTGGCTTTTGTTTGTGTGAATTTTCTATTTATATAAACATGACATAGAAAAAGAATAGTGAAGGAGACGTGAAATGAAAGTAAAAAGTGAGAAAGATGATTAATTTGTCTCTAAGAAAATAATAATAATAAAAAAATTCTATCCAGCATAAAAAGATAATTCATGTCTTAAATGTGAACAGACTTTTTATTTTCATTATTGTGACCTAGTATGGTTCCTTGAACTGGTTAGGATTGATTTGTGGCCTATACAAAACATGCTCCTTACATTTTTTACACAAAATCATTCTTAGATAATAGGATTTTTCAATTTTGAGCTCCTGTCAGAATGAGCTAATATAAAGCGTCTATCACTTTAAATCCTAACAAGTTTCTGCTGGCCTCCCAACTCAACATTTACACTCACACTTGTGTTATTTCTTTTTCAATAGGTTTTATGAAGATAATTTAGAAATATTTGCAAGGAGTTTTGCAATATTTGCTCTTTTGTATGACAGTAAATGTGATTTCACAAACTATAACTGACATCAGGTAAGGTTGAGGCAGCAGTAGAGTAGAACTCAGATTATACTCTATGCAGATGATATTGTGATCCAAGATTATCACAACAGATTGCTGCAAACGGATGTACTACATTTATACACAGTACATCTTATTTTTTCACAGTTCAACAATCATGATTACATGGTTACCTTGCACAGGTTTCCTTCAAAGTCCAACAAATTCTTTCTCCAGTTTAGTTTTTTTTTCTTTATACAACAATTTAACAACAAATATTGGATCTTGTTTTTGTTAAAACAAGCCTCTTTTACTTTATACGCTTTTCTATGGTCAATTTAATATCATCATCAATGATAATAATTCATCAGATCCTTTATATTATGTGTCAAACTCAAGGCCCGGGGGCCACATCTGGCCCGTCATAGGCTTTAATGTGGCCCTTTAGACTCCAGTGGAAGTTGTGTGCTTAAGTATTTTTATATCAGTCAAATAAATGCAGTTTTTAACTGAATATTGCCAAATTACATCAATCAGTTCTTCATGGAAATTCTCTCAAAATCAACAAATCTTTACATTTTTTCACACTTAATAGATAATTGTGACTTTACTGCAAATTTTCTGCAAAAATGGTCAAAAACATTGGATTTAAAATCCCAAAATCCTGGCGCGACTGGTCAGTGTGAAAAGATGTTTAGTATAATTTAATTTTAAGAGTAACTTATCAAATGCAGAGGCAGCTGTTAATTAATATTTTAACAGTTTATTAATGGGTTTTATCAAAACATTCTGGTACAACTGATCCTTCAAGAATATTCATGATGTTGATTTGGTGAAAATGAAAATGACTTTGACATCCCTGCTTTACATCATGTATTTGTTGCACTAAATTTATGATTGTACTAAAGATTTAACTGAACTTATCAAATGTCTCCAGCTTAGCGATGGGTCACATCAAATCCTAATTAGTTACATATTTATTTTTATTTACACACATATTTAACCTGGGTAAGTTTTTTGTTGTCTTTACAGTGGCTTGGTTCACCTTTGACCCCTCCTCGGCTCATCGTGACATCGTTCTGTCTAATGAGAACCAGACGGCTACGTGTAGCAGCTACGACGACCGCGTGGTTCTGGGGACGGCTGCGTTCTCAAAGGTAAGGGTGGTTATAAATTCAATATTTTCTCTGTCCAGATGATTATATGACAGTAGCTGTGTTTCCATTGACCATATAATTGTGAAATTTGGCATTTTTAAAATAAATTTGCTTAATAAAAACATGGAAATTCAAAAAGTCTCTTGTTTTTTTATTAAAACTTTTGGCGCTAGGAGGAGGTGGTTTTGTTTTTACCTGTATGAAATTGGTTAATTTCGCAAAACCGCAATAAAAACACTTTGTTTTCACATCACACAAGTCATGTGATCAACAACCAGATGTTACTACTGACAGAAATGGCAAAGAAGACGACGACAGGAAGTAATTGGAGTAAAATCTTATTTAAAAACACCAAGTGAACAAACTTTCTTTAATTTGTGTTTCTTGTCTAATGGAAACACCACAGTTTTGACATTAGCATAATATCGTCAGAGTTTTGCTCACATCCGTAGTGGAAACAAATTAAAGTTTCCACGATTCTTCCACACATTTCAGGGAACTCACTATTGGGAAGTCACCATTGATCGCTATGACAACCACCCGGATCCTGCGTTTGGCGTGGCGAGGATCAATACCATGAAAGAAATTATGCTGGGGAAGGACGACAAGGCCTGGGCCATGTATGTGGACAACAACCGGTCCTGGTTCATGCATAACAACTCCCACACCAACAGGTAGGAGTTCATTGTTACCATGGTAGCATTGTTTTTATGAAGATTGGGCCATTTGGTTATGCTGACCTATTGTCCTTCCTTAAACCGGTTAGGGTAGTACTATGGGTTACACAAGACATGCTCACTACTGACTCAACAATAGGAGGGTTTTGAAATGGCTCGTTTTCCAGACTCCAAATAATTTTTACTTATTGCCAAAAAAAAATCTTTGTGAAGCGGAGGCTTGGCAGCTGCAGAACCAAGGAGGCCCTTAGTCCTCGAAGGCGGGGCTAGGTCCACCCAGGCGTTTTACACTGCTGAATGGTTGCCATGGAGATTAAAGGATTTCTCAAACGTGCGCAAAAGAATCAAAGCAACTCTCCAGGTGTGTTTTTATGATGAAATAACTTTATAACATGATGTAAAACTCAAACAAGTTGATTTTACAAAATACCGTCCCTTTCAACCTTACCCAATTTCTAACATTTGGCCACGACCTACATAATGCGCCAGTTCGATGCTATGAAGCTTACCTGTGCTTTAAACAATCATCCAAAGAAGATGGTTGCTAATGTTGATTTATTCACTTTCTTCCCTGCCACTGCTAAAACTACAGGCAGACTACAACTCTGAAACTAAGCAGAAAATCAACGTCACTGTTCACAGCTTCTCCTTCTGTTCTCTGATTGGCCCAGTTGAAATTCTACTGGAGGAATCCAAGTCAATGGGAGAAAGCTCACATTGTGCTGTGAAGCAGCAAGATTTGAGCGGAATAGCGCAGTTGAAGAACTAGAAATGCTCACTTCTTCTTCACTGTTCCACCTCGTTTCAAAGTGACCTGCTATCTTCTCTGTGTTTGTGCTGGCAGAGCGGAGGGGGGCATCACGAAAGGCTCCACTGTGGGCATCCTGCTGGACCTGACCAAACGCACCCTGACCTTCTTCATAAATAAGGAGCAGCATGGACCAACAGCCTTTGAGAACCTGGACGGCGTTTTTGTTCCTGCTGTCAGCCTTAACAGAAATGTTCAGGTCGGTGTGTGTTTTTGTCTTTGGTGCCTGGAACATTTTCTGAGGAGTTACTAACATCGTCTGGATCAGTACTCTTTAAAAAGACTGATGCTCATTTGCAATGAGACCAGGTTCTGAAACTGTCTTCAGACTCTGGGAACAACTAGAACTTGAGTTAAGAGCCAAAACTACTGAGTAAACAGCCAGTATCCAATTCAAAAAACAGATATAAACGTCTAACTAACCCTAATATTCTTATGTCAATAACCAAAACTTTAACACAAATGTTGACCTTTATTCAGCTAAAAGTTACAAAACAGCCAAGTAAATTAGAGCTTTACTTCCAGCGTTTTAGAATTTATCAAGAAAAGTTCATTTTGGGAAAGGTAAGTACGCTGGACGTTTTCAAAGTCAGCAAGATGCTAATGCGCTAAATGAAAACTTAGCTTGGCTAATGCGAGTTAACAGATGTGTCTCAACCACTGGGTAATGAAAATGAATGGTTTTTCAATCTCTGTGTGTTTTTATGTAATATAAAAATAAATTTAAACAACAGAATGAAGCTAAATGTACGAGGATTATAAAATTTTTGTTCAGGTTGACTTTATTGCTTTCTTAATTTTTCATATGATGAAACATTTTATTCAAGTAAATGTTTTCATTCTTCTGAAGGTTTTAAACTCTAAAATCTGAAACTGAATAAGATTGTGGAAGTATAAAAAATACAAAACCGAACTAATATATATTTATAAAACAAAATATACTAAATAAAACTTTTTTTGAAGGGTCTAGTCGATTTTTAGAGAAGTTTTATTACGTGGAAACATGAGAAAATGACTCCTTGTGTTGAAAAAGACACTGATTCCTATTCTGGTAGATAAAAATACATGTTTACAAAATATAACAAAGAGTTTGTTTACTGTCATTTTAATTAAAAGATGGATATGCAGTAGTTTAAGCATCATTTTAACATTGTAAGCTGCAGAAGCAGGTAAAGGATTGTTTGATTTTTCCTTTCTTATGCTAATTGTATACCACTGACTTATACTAAAGAAAGACAATGACATCCAAATAAAAATAAGTTTATTCACATTAAAGTAGCCAGGATTTTGACTCATTTCCCAGATTTACAAAAGCAAAGCTGACAAATTGCTCTAGAGGGCAGCTTTGGTTGCTAGGTGACAGGCGGAATTCCACTGCGGTTGCTAGGTAACAGGCAGAGCCTGCTGATTTGTGAAATGGCTAGTTTTCCAGACACCAAAAAGAACGTCAACTTATTGCCTAAAAACGTGTGGTTTTTTTAAGCGCTTTAACCGTTTTTAGAAGCAGAAAAACGTGCAAAATGTGAATCCAGCGAAACCCTTCCAGTGAAAGTGTACGTGTAGCCGTCCGCATGCTGAGTGTTTTTATTTGTTTTCTTCCCTTCAGGTGACCTTACTGACCGGCCTGGAGGTGCCAAAGAATATCAAACAGTAGGAGCTCATTCCTCCTTCCTGTGTGCCCTGGATACAAACCTCTGATGTCAAATGCAGACTCACCTCTATGTTTTCCTGAAACACCAGGTTGGGTTCTTCCCATCCTCCTCGAGGTGCTGTTTTGTCTCAGACACTACACATCATGTCATAACAAAGGAACAAATCTGATTGGTTGTAGATTATTATGGACATTCTTACACAGATGATTGGAGTTATTGTACAGAATTCATGTTTTCATTTTTGTTCCATCAGGCACCGATTTTTATAACATGAGGATCTAACCTTGAATAGTAAAGCCAAACAGCTAGAAGACATTCTCACTGTGCAGAAGATATCTTGGAGATAGTATCAAAGTTTACATCAGTAATCATAAAATGGAAACCGCTCAACTTTAACTTCAAACCTTTCCCACACCTCCAGCCTCAACAGCCCTGTGTGAATGATTATATCTGATTTTCTTAGCTGGAAGTTGAAAGCCAGTCAAGGTTGATCAAAAACCTTAAATAAGTGGTACAAAAATGGTCAAAAATAATTGATAATTTAATGATTTAATGATATTAATTTTTATTTTCTTAGTATGGCGTGAGCCTAATACTCTGTCATAAATATGAAACAGAACTGAGTACATTTTATAAAAGCCAAATGAGATCGGTAGAAGTGTCTCAAAATAATTTCATCTCTTCGTCTCTGAAGAAACTCAGAAAGTCTGAAGCATCTCTAACGTGTCACAGTGAAATCCAACTCTACAGAAGACGATTAAGGAAACTGAAATTTTGACTTTTTTTTCACAATTCAGACTTTGGTCTCAGAATTCTGACTTTTTTTCTTAAAATTCAGATTTTTCCCCTCTGAAATATTTATTTTTATTTCAGCGGCCCTAATCCTGCTCTGTATCAGTCCCGTCAGGTTAAACCATGTCTGCTGCTGCATTTTTCATTAGGGACCAAATACGGCTACCTGGAGAGGACAGTAGCTTAAACCAGACCACTGTAACCTGATGGTTGTAGGAAATTTCCAACGTCTAAGAACACAACACCTCAATGAAAAGGTATGTTATTAAAAGCTGAAGGTGTTTAATATTGAGTTTTACTACATCTACTTCATTTTTTGCTCTTTTCCCTAAGAACATGATTGTGGGGAGTGAGAATAACCTGACCTGCCATATAAAACTGGACTAATGTGTGGATGAAAATCGACAAACTGTAGATATTGATATGTGACTTGTGCTATTTAGCATGGATTGACAAGCAAGTTTGCAAACTGTCTGAAATTATTCTGTAAATAATGTTTTATTGTCTCTGCAGTGAATGATGTTATGAGCTGTAACGGGTCGCCCCCTGCTGGCCAATATTGGGAACTGCAGCTCTGGATGCTCTTCAGACGTCCAGCTGAAACACTTTGCATTGTAAAAATATGTTAAAATTCCCTCCATAATTTAAAATATTTGAGCATTTAATCAGGGATATGTAGATTATGCTCTGAGGTTTATGGTTATTTAATGATGAACTAGTACACTGCTCATATCATAAATGCCCGTTTATTTTACACAAACAGCGTGAACAAACTCAAATGCACAAAGGTGGAGAAACCTGGTATTTTTACGGCATTCGATCAGGTAATGTTTTTATTAAAAATCATGTAGTATGTTTTGTATTTTATAAACATATTTATCTTTTAAATGGAAGAAGCCAGTGGAAGAATGATATCTAAAACTTCTAATTTATTAAACATATGATGATATATTTATTTTCTTTTGTTAAAGGTGTTGTCTAAAATCCCTTTTCAATATTTACATGGGGTAATTACAAATTATTTCTGAAACACGACCCATTGTTTAGACTTTTAGTGCTTTCATCTCAAAGCAGCCTCAACTAGTCCTATCACAATTTGTCATTTTCTATCAGAAAATACTTGAAATAAAATAATTTTAAGTCTAAATCTGCCAAGGGTCCGACTAATACATTAACTGTAGTTATTTGCATTAGCAGCTATAGTGTTTAGCAGTCAATACAACACTAATATGATCAACTAGCTTAAAAATTCTTTAAAAACTACTACCGGTACATAACACAGTGAAATATATTTTTAAAATAAATATAAAATCTTCAGATTTTTTTCTCTTATGCACAGTACATTTGTCGGTAGGCAGGTTGCTAGCATTGGCAGTGGTCCAACATCGATGAATGATAGCTGCCATTAAAATATAGACAGCGGTTGCTAGCATTAGCCTGCTAACATTACTAGCGGAAAAATGTCCAAAACCGATATTATATATTTGTAAAACAAAATTTCTGCTTAAATATTTCACATTTATCTCACGCTGTTCCTCTTAAGTCTATTTTTAGCCCATAATATCACTGTAGGCAGCAGGGTTTGGCAACAATAGCCGCTAGGTCGTTAGCACCGAGCAGCTAATGTAGGCAATTAGTTACTTGGCATTAGTTACATGAACTAATATTGATAAAAGCGTTCAACATTTTTAATTGTTGAACAATACATCAACATAACTCCACTATGTTTTATTTTATTGTTTGTAGCTGGTATGACGGGGGAAAAAATCTAGCTGTAACGTTGTTATTTGGTTGCTATTGGCAACAAACAAAAGGAGTATTTTTGCAACATGAAAAGTAATTGGTGATTTTTTTTTCATTTACATTTGAATTGACATTAAAACGTATGTATTTAACTTTGTAATTTAGCATTTTTAGCATGGCAAAGTGGTCATAATGTAAGAGACTTTTGACAAGTGTCAAATATGTGAGCATCAGCCGAAGGCGACTTGTGTCCTGATTTGCTCCAACCAGTTTCCAACTCAGGGCTTTATTTTGATCAGCTTGGTTGCACAGCTCTGGTCCTCCTTTCACCTCCCACTCCAGATCAAAAACCTTCCTGGTGGGAAGGTTTACTGTAACCAGAAATAGATTTCAGCCCAGTAGTTGAGCTGGAACATTACATCCATTGCATTAAAAAAAAACCCTTTCTTTCTGAGCGCCAGGTTTTGTTTATGGTGCTCTAACTCCTTACGTTTCAGTGATTTCAGATGATACTTTAGCTACATATTTTCTTCATCTAAAAATGTTGTGACAAAAACAACAAGAATCTAGTGATTGATTTGATTCATGCTGTTTAAGTGTTGTTTTGTATTTGTGCTTGTTTAGCATGTCCCTTTACCTGATACCCACCTATGAATGTCACTTCTTTCTTAGATTTAACTTATATTGCTGGGAAAATAGGAAAGTATCTTTCTAAATTTAAAACGTGCAGATATCAAATTAGTTATGGATCACGGCATAGGGCCACTGTAGATAGAAAATAGGGAGCAAATTTCTGCTAGAATATCTGAAATTTTCTAGAAAAAAAACAAGGAAATTTCTGAGTTGAAAATTTATAAGAAAAAACGTAGAAATTTTGTAAGTTTGAAAAGTCGAAATTTGCTATCAAAAAAACTTAGATTTCCATTTGGTTCTAGAAACTTTGAGATTAATCTCAAAATTTTTGAGTTTTTATAGCAATTTTTAAACTCTTCAAACTAAGAACTTAAGTTTTTTTCTAGAAATTTTATGATTAATCTAAAAATATCAGAATTGTTTGAGAAAACTTTCAAATTTTAAAGAAGTTCTGTTGTTGAAAACATTCTTTCTAGAAAATGTTTGAGATTAATCTCAAAATTTCAGATTTTGTTCTTGCAAATTTGTTAATTTAAGCTCAGAAATTTCTATGATTTTTCTCAAAAATTAAAAAAAGATTTTTCTAGCAAAGTTTTGACCGTTGAAACTCAGAAATGACCCTGTTTCTTCTTGAAAGTTTCTGAGATCAATCTCAAAATTTGAGGGGGGTTTTTCTAGCAAATATTTCAAGTTTTTTTCCTCAATACTTTGAGTTTTTCTGAAAAGTTTAGACTTTTCAATTCACAGAATTTTCTTTCTGGAAAAGACTCATATCAAAAATTTGATTTTTTGTTGTTATTGGAAATGTACTTTTTTTCAATGTACAATGGCCCTAATATGCCGTCACACTTATGTATAAATTTGAACACTGACCAAACGTGTCATATTGCTGCTGATAACATAGATTTACTAATTACTGATGGTAATTAACATTAATATTAATCCATCCAGGTTTTAGCTTGAATCTTCGTCTCTCATGCTCCTCATTTTGAAATTCAAAAATCAAACCAAGAAGCAGCTTTGAGAAAAGTAACTGTGACCTCAACCAGAACAAACAACCCGACCAACTGTGTTTTTTCATTATCATCAACTTTCACATCGTCCCTTCAACATCAAGTCTTTACTTCTGAAGCCTGGTGAGGCTGGAGACGAGCTTTGTAAATTCAGGCTTGAGTGTTAGAAAAACTGCTTTTGGTTCTGCTGTCTCTTGTTGTGTATATATATTTATTCATCAAAGAAAATGCGTAACTTTTTCTTTTTTATTACCTCAATTTTGTCCTCTAGTTGTCCCCTGCTGCCAATGTAAATGTTTTGTACGACTACATTGTTTGTAAATGATAAAAACACAAGAGTCAACTCCATACTTTTTCAAACCTAAACATGAAAAATAAAAGAAACAGCTTTGTCTCCTTTTTGGGTACTTTATAAGAAGGGAAATAAATAAAGTGGGGTCTGAAATTAATATGCCCAAGTCTCTTTGTGTTGGCATGTTTAGGTCTGGCCACGATTCCCTGCTCAAGATGTCTGACTCTTGAATCATTCCAGCTGCTGCTACAGGTCAGTGTCGTATCAGGAAGTCTGGATTGTTTCACTGACTAACTCCCTCCTCCAGTCTGCTGCCATTTCTGTCCTGCTCCATTGGATTAATCCCACCTGAAAGCAGAAATTTTAAACATAAAAAAATTACTTTCAACTTATTTTGTTTCTAAGAGGACTTGAAAGTTCAAGATCTGTGGGTTACACTAAAAAGGGAAGTTCCTAGCATCAAAGACGTCCAGTAAGCTTCTACTTATTCACCTGAAGGTGACTTATTATTATTCGTCCTAAAACAGATTAGAATGGGTATGTGGGCAAAAACATGTTCATTACATTTTTTGCACAAAATCATTCTTTAAAAAAAAAAAGATTTTAGTCTGATCAGTTCTGCGTATTTTGAGCTAACCACCTTGGGTTACTAGGTTACAGGCGGAACTTTACTGGGGTTGCTAGGTTACGGGCTGAGTTCTGCTGGGGTGAAGGGTCATTGCCTGCTGATTTGTGACGCTACATTGGAGAGGTTTTTGAAACGGCTGCTTCTCCAGACACCTAAAAACATGAACCTATTGCCAAAAACCAGATTGTTTTTTAAGCTCTTGGGTTGTTTGTAGAAACAGCTGAGACCCAAATGGAAGAACAAAAACATGCAAAAATGTTAATTCTGCATAATATGCCCCCTTTAAGATTGTCATGTTCTGGATGACCAAGATGCAAAAACACCCTGAAACAATCTTCTTACCTTTTGCCTTTGATTTTCTGGATCTCCTTCGAACTGAGGATCAGCATGCCGTTCTTGAACTGACCCACCTGACCAGAACCAGAACCAGAACCAGAGGCTGGTTGTTTCTTTTTGTCTCTGAGGGAAAATACACAAGAAGACAACTGAACATCTACTGAATATTCTGCATCAGTCCAATGAAAACATTTGAAACTGCTGTGAAAAGGATTTAAAGCAGCGGTGTCCAAAGTTCTTGTCACATTGGCCAAAATTTTAAAATCAATCACTTGCAGGCCAAAAAAAAAAAAATCTAAAACCATTTAAAATCAAATTTTACCTGTTCAGCAATAAACTAATTATACAATAATTACAATAAATAAAGTAGTCAGACATTTTGTTATAATGCTTGTTTAAATTATTATATCCCCAATAATAAAATAGGATCTTGTACATTTGACTTATTAAAATAAAGACATTCATTTTGCACATTTTTTTGGGGAAGTCAGATATAAAAACAGGATTTGGGTCACATTTTTGTGCATTTAACCATTTTTAATATATTCATTAAAAGCAGATTTTGGTACTTTTGAGTTAAAGTCACTCAATAGATGTTTCTGTATTTACTACAAAACCAAAGAGAATGTAAAAATGTATGGTTATAAAAAGATCAATACTTTCTATTGCATCAGACATTTTCCATTATAATTTGTTTGTAATATTTTTGCCTCCATCTGCATCAACCAGCTGTGATCAAATGGTCTCACTCACCTTTGATTACTCTTCTTCTTTTTCTTCTTGTCCTACAAAGTAGATATGTTATAACATGCAGAATTTGATTGTTATGAAATATTATTACTCAAGCAGGCCTTACCGGCTGAAGCGCCTCACTTTGTTTCTGCTTCTTGTCTTTGATTTGTTCCTGCAGCACCTTGTAGTTCACGTACTCCTTCTTTGGAGGCTTCATTCACAAAATTAGGAAGGAATTAAAGCTGTGAATCAAGATGTTGGCTGGTAATATGCAATATTGTGAAATGGTATTTGCCTCGTTACAGATTTTTTGTGTCAGAATGTTTCAGATATTATGCACATTAAGGCCATTGTAGATTAAAAAAAGAGGAATAAAATTTTGCCAAAAAATGTTTTAGATTAATCTCAGAAATATTCTAAATAAAACTGAAATTTCTTATTATTTGGAAAAAAAACTTTTAAATTTCTGAGTTTCAAAAGTAAAAGATTTTTGTCTTTTGAAACTCTGAACTTTCCAGTTTTTTCAGAAAATTTCAGTGATTATTTCACAATTAGATTTTTTTCCCAAGCAGATTTATAACTTTTCAACCTCAGAAATGTTGAGATTAATTTAAAACATTTTCTAGAAAAAACTGACATTTCTGAGATGACCGTTGTTCCATATTTTCTCTGTTTGTGGAAAGTGTGTTTGTTTTGCCTACTTCCTGCTGACAGACAGGCTCCGTTTAAAAGTCCCATGGATACAGTGAATGAAGTTAAACTTAGCTGTTAGGTAATGATGTAGCTTTTCACATAGGGTCAGATTGGTTTGAATAGTTTTTCCCTCATAGCAAAATAAATTATCTTTAATTGCTTTTATTGCATTGTCTTATGTCATGTTTGTGTGACAATTTTTTAGGATTATCTGAAAAAAATAGGAAACAATAAATCTGTAAATGGCCATAAACGTCTTACCCTGGCTCCCAGCATTATGGCTCTGTCCTGCTCAAAAACGCGCTGCTGCTCCTTCCTGTAGCCCGTTATTCCAAACCGATGGACCTCCAGCCGAGCCTGAGACCGACCAGGAAGACGTCACAGAGTTTAAAATGATAAATATGAAATGCAGCAATCCGCACATGACAAAAATAAGACATTGTGTTACGGCCATTTTAGACAAAAGAAAAATGAGGAGTAAATTTCCTAGAAAGACTCAGAAAATTTTAATCTCAGAAATTTTCTTGAAAAACAAGGACATTTTTTAGCTTGAAAAGTTACTATAAAAAAACCGGAACATTTTAGATGAATCTCTGATATTTGCAAGAAAAGAACTTGAAAATATCACAATTTCAAAAGTAAAAAACGTTCAACTTTTGGAAATTTTCTGAGTTTCAAAAATCAAATGTTCAAGTTTTTCTAGGAAATTTCTTAGATTAACCTAAAATTTTCTGATTTTTTTTCTCTTGCAATTTCTTTTTACTTTTGGAGCTCAGAAATTTTCTTTTTTGTTAGAAACTTTTAGAGACGAATCTTAACATTTCTGAGTTTTTTGGTGTAAAGGTACTCCTTTTTTTCTATCTACTCTGGCCTTAGAAAGCCTTGTAAAGTTTCTTTCTAGAAATTTTTTGAAGTTAGAAATTTCCAATTTTTTTTCTATAAAATTTCTGAGGTTTTTTTGGGGCAAATTATCGACTTCTGGAGCTGAGAAATTTCCTTGGCTTTTCTAGGAAGATTCTAAGATTATCTTCCAATTTCTGAGGTTTGTTCTAGCAAACTTTCAATTTTTCAAAGTCAGAAATGTCTAGTTTTTTATGTATTTATTTATTTTTGCTCAGAAATGTCCTTGTTATTTTTCTAGCAATTTGAGTTTTCTTGCTAATTTTTGACAAACTCAGAAATGTCCAGGTTCTTTTTTTTTTTTTTAGAAAATGCTGGAGATCAATATCAACATTTCTTGGTTTTTTTGGTAGAAATTCAGTCCCTCTTCTTTTTTTTCTATCTACAATGGTCCCAACACACAGCCGAAAATAAACGCAGTCGAGATCCCAGTAAAATCTAATTAAGTAACGTCACCTTTTCCAAACTGAGCTGTTCTTCCTGGCTGATTTGTTCCTGCTCTGCTTGCCGAGAGTCCTGGGCGTGACGAGTGCGGCGCCCGAAGGCGAAGAAGACAAGAGAAGAAGAAAAGTGATGGAAATAAGAGATGACCAGAGAAACAGGGAAATAGGAGGTTGTATGGAGTTCATTCAGTAACAAAGTAAAGTTTTCATTGTAAGAAACACACCTAGTCAGAAGTTTGTAGCATTAAAAAAATATTGTTTTAGTTAAACCTTAAATCTTAGGTAAACATTTTATTTAGACCAACCTGTGGTGATTTAACTGGGATCCTGGTTGAGACTGGAGACAGTTTGGTTTTGATTTTCTTCCTGGGATCCTGAAATGTGACAACCTCCACTTTGTTCTGCAGCTGGACATTTGAATCTGATGAATTAAATAAAAAAATAATCAGAAAAATAACCTACAGACACTAATAAGGAATGTGAAGATAACTACAGGGTTTCTGATCAATTAAAGATTTCAGTTTAGCCCTTTGAAGTCAGCTATGGTGTAAATTTAACACCAAACTGCAGCTCATTCATATGGAGATAAATTGGGGCCATAAAGTTTGTTCAAAAGTTAAAAAAAAAAAAAAAATTTAACTGAAAATTTATTTTGAAACAAAAAAAAAATACCTTGAATCTGAAAAGTGGTTTAGAATTATTTTTTTTTCAGTTTCAAAACATTTTTCTCAGTTTCAAAATTTTTCAGTTACATTTTTTTTTCTTTTGAACAATTTATGGCTCTAATTTAGCTCTATACATTCAGGACATAATTTAAGACAAACAAATTTAAGCCCTTTTTAGTAATAAATGATGAATTTTAACCTTTCAGTTCGATGTTTGGTTGCTGAATCTCAGCATTTCTGCTGCCTTCATCGTCGCTGCAGGTTTTCTTCACTGCATGAAGTTTTTCTTCTTCTTCTTCACATTGTTTTCGTTTTTTCTTCTTTTGGGTTTTGAGCTTCTTTTTTGTTTCTGATCCTGAAACAAAAATCAAAACAATGAACATGAAACAGATCTAACTAAAGCCCCAGAAGATATTAACACACTATTTCTTCATTTATTGAAAACATAGTTTAATTTATTTTATTAGGACATTCATCAACATCAGCACAATCCATGAAGGTGTAAACATGAAATTTCATCCTTTGTCAAAAAAAGCCTCATTATGCAACTCACGTGACATTAAAAGAAGCAAAACAAACAAAATAAAACATTTCCACACGAGAAATAACTAACAGACATAAACACTCTAAAACAGGAAACAAGACCCTCAACAATAAGCGGTGGAAGACTTTATGAATGTCTACAATTAATGTTCAAGTTTCTTTTTTTTTATTGCGTAGTTTTCACTGTTTATAGTATTACAAACGTTGAATACTAACAAGAGGTTTGTACTTTAATAACGGGATATATTTGTAAATTGAATGTGTAAGTACTGTTCTTTGTAACTCTTATCCCTCATTAAATTTAGCTTTTTTGGTAAATAAAACAATAAGTTTTTAATGAAGGTGAATAATAAAAAAAATACTTGTGTGAATGATCTGAAAGGTAAATTAAAGACCCACTTGTTCACTCTGTACTGGTTTTATTGCCTTCTTGGTGTTTTATTGTTTTTAATCTGCAATGTTTAATTTTGTCTGTTCATCCCTTTGAATGAAAGCGCTTTACAAATTAAATTATTATTAAGTTATTACTTCATCAGTCGGTTTCAGCTAGTTTGACATTTGGTCAAGTTAAAATACAAAATGAGATAAAAATGAAACATTCCTGATCTTTCCGTTACTGTAGTGTCATATAAAACAGGAGAGCTAAAGTCAGCTAACAGAGCTAGCATTAGCTTATAAAGCTTACCAAACTCATAAAGTGAATCCAGAACCCGCTCCAGAAACAAACAGTCCTCATCTAACTCTGAACTCATTTTCAGATGGTGAACTCAAGAAATTTAAAAGAAAACAACACAAAATGTATGGCTAACTTGTTTTATGAATAACAACACACGTGATAACACAACGCGGAACACACTAGCGGAGCGGAGTGGTCCTTTCCAGCTACCGTAGGTGAAGAAGTCCGGAAGTGAAAAGATGCCCCTGAAACGTCATTTTCCACTATGCTCACGCCCATGTGAAGCTCTGCAGCTGCTATTGGTGTCAAAAAGTGTTAAACAGAAAGACAAGATAACAACATATTAACCCGAAAACATTTCTATTGAATGCAGCCGGTTGGTTCGTAACACAAAATGGCGTCCAAAGCGGTTTATTCGGTATGCGTGTTGTGCTTGTCAGCTTGTTGAGCTAGCTGTGCCCTCTGTTTCTGAACACCTGATATTTCATTCAAACCGTGAATTATTGCATTTTTACCTTTACATTGCTGCTTTATAGGTTTGACTGAGAGAAACACGGAGCTGTGAGGGTTTTATTTACTCGGAATTTAAAAACTGATATTATGCTTTAGATAATGTTATTAAACGAGCAACGCCCGTGTTCCCAGTGTCTGTTGCTAATTTCGACGAAAACATCCATGTATCCGTATCTTTATTTGTGTTTTCTATTCATTTGTATTTTTAGCACCTTAGTCGATTTAATTATCCTTAATCGATTTAATGCTAACAAATTTATGCTGAATTCACAAGTGAAAACCAGTTTTATAAGAATTCAGATTTGACCAGGATTGTGTACTTAAACTTTGAAATTAAGAACGTTTACAACATTTTTATAACATAAAATTAATTTATCTTAATGTACTATGAAGCAGTTTGAAAAGTTGTGATCCAAAGCAAAATGTACTTTTAAAAAGTAGCATAATTTCTAGGGGTAGGCTTTTATATTAGCTGTAAATATTAGCGAGGGTTGCAATTTACAATTATTTTAACAATCGGTTATTCTGACGGGGCTGCACAGTGGCGCAGTTGGTAGCACTGTTGCCTTGCAGCAAGAAGGTCCTGGGTTCGATTCCCGGCCGGGGTCTTTCTGCATGGAGTTTGCATGTTCTCCCTGTGCATGCGTGGGTTCTCTCCGGGTGCTCCGGCTTCCTCCCACAGTCCAAAAACATGACTGTCAGGTCAATTGGTTTCTCTAAATTCTCCCTAGGTGTGAGTGTGTGTGTGCATGGTTGTTTGTCCTGTATGTCTCTGTGTTGCCCTGCGACAGACTGGCGACCTGTCCAGGGTGTACCCCGCCTCCCGCCTGGAACGTAGCTGGAGATGGGCACCAGCAACCCTCCCGACCCCATTAGGGACAAGGGTGAACAGAAAATGGATGGATGGATGGATGGTTATTCTGACGAGTAATCAATTAATTGATTAATCACCACTACATATACTGCAGACTTTTCTTTTTAATGACTTTTGTCTTTTTATATAAAAAATAAATTACAAAATGCAAATAAACAAATTATTTAATTCATTTTTAAAAATAAAATAAATAAAGATTTTATTGCCTAAAATGCAATAACAGCATTCCTTTGGAGAATTTGAATGCCACTAGAGGAGTTTTCAGTAAAACATACTTACAGATAAGGTGTTTTCATTCTTAGGGCAATATTTATATGTATTTTATACAGTTTTAGATTAATTAGTGCTATGCTATTTTGTTCAGCAAATGCCCTTTTTTGAGTGCACATTATATAATATTCCAGTTATTGATTAATCGATCACTCACTTAGTTAACGATTATTTGAATAATGATTAATTTGATTAATCGCTTGAGCATGCTCAGTTAGTAGGATCTAAATGTTATTTTTAGGGAATACAAATCTTTAGGTATTTTCATGCCAAGTAATTGAGTTTTTCATTATTTTAACAGCATAGAGATCCGATGCTGAAGAAGAGAGATGACTTTGAGGACATCCTGGAGGAGAGGAGGAACACCAGCGACCTGAGATATGCCCTCAGGTGTTACACTCCCGCTCTCTATAAAGGACTGACTCCTTGCACAGCCAGCGAACTGAAAACCATGGTGCTGCAGTCTGACCAGCTGCTTTATGTCATCAATCAGGTGAAGTCAGGATTGCAACAATAATATCCAGAATCACAGCATTACTCCACATTTCATGTGTGTGTGGATGTGCCCTCTATTACGTTCAATATGGAGGCATTGTTGTTTCCAAGCTAAAAGATGTCATGGCGGCAGATATTGTCTTTGAACTAACAAGGAATGCCTTTCTCAGATTTTTGTGATTTTGTGATTTCTCTTTTAGGTTTCCAAGGAGACGGGCACGGCCACAGATGAGATCCAGTCGGAGGCGGAGGCCATCTTGGAGGAGATGGCTCACCGCTTGCAGCTTAGCACAATCCGCTTCTTTGCTTTCACGCTCAGTAAAATCTTTAAAACTCTGTTCAGGAGCATCTGTGTAAACGAGGAGGGCATCCAGAGAGTGAGTAGACCCATCAGGGAGACGCAGAATGAGGAAACATGGCTAACTTTGATCCGTTCTCAGCTGCAACAGACCATCCAGGAACAGCCGGTGGTTCTTCTCCCGAGTCACCGCAGCTACATGGACTTTCTCCTCATGTCCTACATCCTCTACACCTATGATTTAGCTCTACCAGTCATTGCTGCTGGCATGGGTGAGTCCATATTTCCTTTCAGTCGGTGTCGACTGATAAAAAATGCTTGTATCATGATAAATTTGTCAGCCGAATCGTCCAGCTCCAACTTTCTAGAGTTTCTCTGCAGACTTCATGGGAATGAAGATCGTCGGGGAGATGCTGCGAATGTCCGGAGCTTTCTTTATTCGGAGATCGTTTGGTGGAGACAAACTTTACTGGACTGTTTTCTCCGAGTACGTCAAGATCATGCTGAAGGTGAAAAGGCTTCACACACACTCAGGAAACCTTTGTTAAACTTTTACTGCATTTTAAGCTTTTCCTAAACTGTTTTTCTAATTCCAGAATGGCTTTGCACCTGTTGAGTTTTTTCTGGAGGGCACAAGAAGCAGAACAGCCAAATCCCTGACTCCAAAGTTAGGTAAATTATTCTGCAGGAGGTTAATAAAACTCTTATATCTGTTTTGTAATCTACATTTTAGTTTATTTTGTCCCTGCTGTGGAATGTAAAATAAGATCACAAGATATCATTAATAACAGTAGTAAATTATATCAGATAATTGTGAATTGAAACAATCTGTTTCATATTATATTTATCTCCAACGTGGTGCTGGAAATGTTTGAAAACGTACCTTGAAACGTGGTTGAGTTTATGTGTGGGGTAAAGAGTATGAGTCCAGGTGAGATGATTTTGTCGGGTTGCAGGTCTGCTGAACATCGTGATGGATCCCTTCCTGAAGGGGGAAGTGTTCGACATCAGCCTGGTGCCGGTCAGCATCAGCTACGAGCGGATCCTGGAGGAGGCGCTCTACGCCAGAGAGCTGCTGGGCGTCCCGAAGCCCAAAGAGTCCACTTCTGTGAGTCCTGAGCACCAAACCTCATCAGTGCTGGATCACTGCTTAAAGTTACTTCTAAAAGTAACCTATTATGCTTCCTTGAACAGGTTCAGATAGGACTCTGGCCTATACAAAACATGTTCATAAATTGTCTTTTGGTACAAAACCATTCTTAGATATTGAGATAGTCAGTTCTTTTTCATAAGTTTGTCTTGGGAGATGTCAGAAAAAAGTAAAATTTACCATTATAAACGGTCTAAAATTTTAAAAACGGCAGACCAAAAGTGCCGGAACTCAGCTTGTGTTGCTAGGTAACGGCCCTGGGCTGGCTGAGGTTGCTAGGTAACGGTGGAATGCCCTTAGAATGTGACTTAAAAAAACTCTATCAGTTCCACAAGCGGGAAATTTAAGCAGCAAGTGGACATAACAAAAAGTACAGTGTAGAAAAAAACTAACTAGAAATAACATTTGAAAATATATATACATATATAAAAGCTAATAATATTGTATCATTATCCAAAACACACTTTTGGGTAAGTGTGTTTGTTAATCTGTTATTCAGGAGGTTTTTGAAACGGCTCATTTTCCAGACACCATAAAAACATAAACTTATTGCCAAAACATTGCTAGGTGTCTTTTTAAAGTGCTTGGATTGTTTTTAGAAGCATTGAAGTATAAGAACATATAAAATGTGAGTTTTGTATGACATGTCTCCCTGGACTGGACTCTTTTCCAGTTTTTCTGGATCTGAATGTGTTTTTCTAGAACTGAAGCTCCTCTGTTTGCTTCCTGCAGGGTTTGTTTAAAGCCAGGAAGATCCTGAGTGAAAACTACGGCAGCATCCACGTCTACTTCGGCCAGCCGGTTTCTGCCAGGAGTCTGGCTGAGGGCAGAGTGGACCGCTCCCAGTTCAACCTGACACCGCGGTACCGGCATTCATTCATTCATTTGTTTCATTCGTTCATTTGTTCAGTCATTTTACCTTCTTTTCTCCCTTTTTATCCTTCTTTCTTTCCTACTTTGTGACTTTCTTCCTTTTCATCCTTGCTCCTTTCCTTTTGTTTTTCCTTCCTATCTTCTTTCATTCATTTGACTTTCCATTCTTCCTTTCATCCATCATTTTAACTTGTCATTCCTTTCTTTTTATCCTTCATTCCTATCTTCTTGCTTTCCTTCTTCCTTTGTTACTTCATTCTTTCTTTATTTTATTCCTTTCTTTCTACTGTCTCCTTCCCTCCTTGCTTTCATTTTTGCTTCCTTCCTTCCTTCCTTCTTTCATCCTTTATTTCCTTCCTTTCTTCCTACGTTCCTTTCATTCCTCCCTCTTTTTTTCTTTCTTGTTTTTACACAACTCATATTTAAACTTTGTTTAAAGTTTATCTTTGAACTTTAACGAACTCCATGTTCTGACATTATATTCAGTAATAATCACCAATCAATACTGAGAATATCTTTGGTTATTGATCACCTTCAGGTAAACCTGACTCAGCTGTTTGTTTGTGGGGGGTTTTTCAGGCACATCCCCAGGAAGCCCTCAGAGGGAATCCAGGACTTTGTGAACGACTCGGCCTTCAGGCTGGTCCGGTCCCAGGAGGAGAACATGGTTCTGAAGCCCTGGGTCCTTCTGGCCGCCCTGCTGCTCCAGAACCAGACTGCTGGGAACAAACTGGGAGTACTGGTGGAAGACCTGACTGAACAAGCCGTCTGGCTCCGGGATCTGTCCCGCCAGTTTGGAGCCTTCCTTCACTGGCCCGGTACGGTACCGGTCCAGTTACTAAGGCAACACAGCAACAATAACAATAATATTAATAATAAAACATTTTATTTATAAAAGATGCTGTACAAGAGAAAAGATTAAAAATAACAAGCAGTCAGAGAAATAGACATTTTTACTGGAGGTGCAGAAAAAATAGATTATACAGAGCAGTGTTTCTCAAAGTGGGGGTCGAGGGCATTGAGGGGGCCGCCATGGCAGGCTAACGGGGCCCCAGAAAGTTGGAGGGAAGATGATAAAAAAGTAAAAATAATAATAAAAAATGAACCAATAAATTTTTTATTATAACATCTAAACTGTTTTTACAACAGCTTAGTACGGATACTGTAGATGTTTTTTTTTATTTTGGTTTTTTTTTTAAAAAAGGAAGAGTAACTTTCTGGCAAAAAACTCAGAAATGTTGAGATTAATCTAATAGCTCCTAGAAAAACTGAGTAGTCAAAAACTTGCTAGAAGTTTGGAGAAATGTCTGAGTTTGAAACTTTGAACATTTTCAACTTTTGAAACTCAGAAAAATAAATTCTAGAAATTTTCTGAAATTAGTCTCAAACTTTCTGAGTTTTTTGTAGAAATTTAATCTTTTTCTATCTACAATGACTAATGTACAAATACACATTTTGTAAAATCGTAATTTTTTGTCAGAAACAGTAAAAGCTCTGGTATCTAACTTTCAATTTATAATTCTGAACTCCTTTGTGTTGGTTTGTGAAGTCTTAGTAAAATCCAAAGAAAGGGTTTGAATGCTTTAGCAAGGCACAGCATTTTGCTTTTAATAATTCTTTCCTCTGCAAAATGTTAACACAGTTATTTTTCTTAGGAGGCTACATTCTTTTCAACTTGCACCTAAAACTTCAGTTTTTCTTTCAGTTTCTTGTTGTTTTTTAAGGTAGTACAGCTGATGCAGTTTAATGAGATCGTTTCTGCTCCTCTTCCTCACCGCTCTTCCTCTCCAGACCACATTCCTCCCTCCAGAGTCGTTTCCTCCAGCCTTTCCCTCCATCGCAGCCTGGTGAGGGTCTCTGAGGGGAGAGTGCAGCTGAACTTGGAGCCAGGTTTCACTTTATTTCATGGAGACTTTTTCAGGTTCAAAGCTCTGATGGAAAGTCATAAAATCAAACAGAAGTGTTTTTTTCTGATCAGGGTTTCCTCCGCCTGCGATGACGCCGGAGGAAGAGCTCTTGAGCAAGGCAGTGGTGGTGCTCTCCTGCGCCTCCTACAGGAACCAGGTGCTGCACGTCTTCATCCGGGCCGCGCTGCTGGCCTCCGCCATCCACTCTGTCGCCGGCAGCAGGAAACGTGAGGATGACTCTTCTTCTTGCCGCTGCTAGCTAATAGTAGCATCTAGCTGCTAGAGCAGTGTTAGGGTTAGGGTCATATTGTTCTGCACTTTGCACTGTCACATCATCTGTACTTTGCCATAATTGGACCTGCTGCTACTTCTTTGGTGTGGTTGAGGGCCTTTAGTTAATTTAGTTGTATATATTGTTATTATTATTATTGTGTGTTTGCTTATTTATACTGTATATATTTGACCTTTTGCACAGGAGCTGCAATGGAAATTTCGTTGAATTCTGTTCAATGACAATAAATGCTATCTATCTATCTATCTAGCCACTAGCAGTTAGTACTACTAGCTACTAGCTAATAGAAGTTGGTACTACTACTGGCTAGTAGCTACTAGCTATTAGCATAGATCCTTACATATTTTATTCTTTCAATAAATGTTCGAAGCCTGTTCTTTATTTCTGTTCTGTTTTCCAGAGGAGATCTTCAACGCCTTCAGCTTCTTGAGGAACATGTTTTCTAACGAGTTCATCCTTCGTCCCGGAGCCGAAGTCCAGGTGAGGAGATCTGAAACCGAGCGAACGTTTCATCGACCAGACGTTTTAAATGTTTTTATATTTACTGTTGTTGATGTCTGCCTGTTTCCCAGGACTTTGAAGAAGCTTGCTACCTGCTGGTGAAAAGTGCAGTTCTCCAGGTTCACCAGCAGGAGGTGCTGGTCACAGACAGGGGCCACCGGACGCTGGCGTTCCTCACCAGCATTCTGGATCCGTTTGTGCAGGGATATCAGGTGAGCTTAGCTGGGATCAGGGATTATTATTACTGTTTGATGACCCGTATATCAATATTAATGGTGTGATTCCATCTCTCTTTTTTTAGTTTTGTTTTTCAAATATTTATCCAAACATGATCTAATCCTTCCTTCCTTCCAATCCTTTCCTCCTATTCATCCTTCCTTTATTCCTTTTTATCCTTCCTTCCTTTCTTTCTTTCAAAACTGTTTTCACTCCTTTCTTACTATTATTTCTTCCTTTATTTCGCTTGTTCCTTTATTCCTTCTTTCTTTCCTATCCTTATTCTGATCCATCCTTTCTTTCATTCTATCCTTCCTTACTATTGTTCATTCCTATTCTTCCATCTTTTCTTTCCATCATCCTTTCTTCATACTTGTTCTTCCTTCCATTCCTTTCTGTCCTTTCTTCTTTCAGTCATTCATTCCTTCCCTTTCCTCTCTTTTTCCTTCCTTCCTCTCCGTCCACTAGAGGGCACTGTTGATGCGACATCAGTCTCCAACCATCTCCATCCATTAAAACATCAGAATTTCAAGCGTTCAGTTTAATAATAGTTTGATTTTCAGTGTCTCTGCTCCTGCAGTAGCATGGAGCTTCATCCACCAGTAAAACCAGTTCATACTGGAGACAGAAAGTTTGTCTCCAGTCCCTCCTGAGGTTTCTTTCACATCATGTTCTGTCCTTTCACACTCGGCTCTCCCTCCACTCTGGAGTTTTCCCAGTAGTGAAAAAGCTTGTTGCACAGTTGGCGTCCTGCTGAGTGATGCTGCATGAGGAAGCCGGCGCAGTTTGAGCTGATGTGTGAAAACGGTTTTAATAGTCGGGTTGTTTTGATTTTATTTTTTCATTATTTCTCCCAGATGGTGTGCAGGTTCCTCTGTGAGGAGGCGACGGAGAGTCTGACTGAGAAACAGTTTGTTCCTGCTGTGCGGAAGTTCTTCATCAAACACCTTCTAACAGGTTTTTTTAAAACGTTTTTATTTACATTATTTCTAGCAACATAAAAATGTTATTTATTTATTTTTGTATGTCTGCATCATCCAGGAGAGTTAAAATATGTCGAGGTTTTGTCGTCGGACCTCCAGAAAAACGCTCTGGCAGCTTTACTGAGACTCGGAGCCGTGCAGAAACTCAGAGGGTAAGTTGGCTTTTATTCTTCCTCGTTGGTGTTTTTGGATAAACTAAATACCCGACGGTTCAATTTCGGGGTTTACAGTGTTTAGTCAGTTCTTGGTTAAATAACTTCTAATAAAAGTTTTTAAAAGGACTGGTGCAGCTGACTTATGATCATAAGAACAAACTGGGAAACTGGTATTATTACTGTACATTGGACCAAAAAAAGGATTTTACATTATTTTAACATTATTATTATTTAAATTAATATTTATGTTATTATACTTAATTATATTATTGAATTTTTTATTAATTTTTATTATTAATTATATATGTTTTATTTTAAATGTTTATATGTATGTATTTACTTTATTTTTTATTAAGTTATGTTATACTTAATGTTTTATTACATTTTTTACTATATGTTTTTTTCTATTTATTTTTTATTATAATTTATAATTTTTATTTTATTATTAATATTTATTCATTTTATTTTATTATTACTATAGATAAGGATATTTTATTGTGCAAAATAATACACATTTCTTTTTATTATTTTTTATTTATATTTATACTTTTTATTATTAGTCTTATTTTTATTATATTTTATTATACTTAATTATTTAATTTTATTCATTTTCACCATAATTGTTTATGTATTTTTATTAATTATTCATTTATTTAATTTTTTATTACTATTACTGATAAGATATTGGCTCCATTGTATTGTGTGAAACACACTGCCTTGAAAAATGATGCATTTTTACCAAATTATAGAAACGCTTCACTTCATAAAGAGAAAATACGAAAACGGAACAAATGATGTAATTATTCATTAATAGTGAGTTGGGGGCGTGGCCAGCAGAAGCTCATTTGCATTAAAGTGACGGCACCCTAAAGCAGCTCAATCTGAAAGGAACTCAAAATAAGCAGAACAGAGCAGATTAAAACCTTATCTAAAAATTATTTTGTGCAAAATATGTAATGAACATGTTTTGTAAGGTTTTGTGGACCTTTCCTAATAAAGTTCACCTTTAAATCAGTCATTTCACTCGTCATTCATCTAAAAGTCTTTGCGTGTTGAGTTTTGGGCCGTAGTGAGAATAACTGGAGGCGTTGCTGTTTGTTTCCTCCAGAGGAGCAAATGAGGGAACTCTGAAGGTCAACACGGTGATGGTGAACTCCCTGGAAGACACTCTGGGTGGGAAACAAGATTTTTTATTTCTCATCAAGAATTTTAAGTAATTCTTAAATTGCTTAAATTTAAGAATAAAATTTTCATGGAGATTTATTTTATTTTGTAGGAGGAAAGCTGCCGACTCAGAAGCCGCTCGCTGCTCGACTCTAATCCGGAGACGCCGTCCATCGAAGCAGACGATCGGTGCAAAGCGGCGGGTTCGCTCCTCTGAACGAAGCGACCCGATTGGCCGGTTGAACGGGCCGGGCCAGCCGCTTTCCTGGCGCCGGAACAAAAGAGTCGCATCAGAACGCGACTGCAGCTGGTTTGTTTTTCTCTTCTCGTGTTTTCCAGGCTTTCAAAGATGCTTTTTATAAACCCGCATTAACGGCGGATTAACGAGATCTGAAAAGGTTCAACAGAGATCGTCTGAATTCACTCAGTTTCTATTCTTCCTTATGCTTTTTATACAAACGCTCTCACCCTCTGAGTGGCTTTTAGTTGTCATTTGGAGCCACTTATGGACCTACTAATGCAGTGTGGTGTGGACCTTTACCTCTGACAGATTTACTTTGTCTATTATTGAACAGCTTCATTCAGAAGTTTGCAGACAGTCATCATTTAACCTTTTAGGGTGGAACAACAAAACTATTAAAAACAGTGATTTTTAGTATAATTTGGCTCCATAACTCCAGATTTATGATTTATTTCCTCTAACTCTGACAGGTTTGTTTGAAGCTTTCTTCATTTGACTTGGTTAAATTTTAATTCTGTCAGAGTGGGGAAACTCCCGTTGGTCTGAGGATAGTTCACACGCTTTGATTTAGATCGAGGTTTCCCAGAAGCTTAACGTTTGCCAAATTCATCCAATTTTAAACTGGTTTTCTTGTGTTTCAGGTCATTTTTCTTGTTCGTTTCAATTGGTTATGTTGTTGTTCCACCCTGATTAAAAAATAAAGCTGTTTAAGTAACTCAAAAATCCAACATTCATGCCTACGACTGCATATCTGACCAGAGCTGTATTAATTTAACTTTTGTCAGCCTTATTTACTCTCACACTTTAATAAAGTAGAGTTTTCTATATTTAAAAAACAGAACAAAACTGTATTTTTATTCAAACTGAGTCTGATTTCCCATCCACTTTGAGGCCTTTTCCCAGAGTGACAGAAATTCAGCCATGTTTGTTTACACAGTGGAGATGTTGCTACAAAATTAATGTCAGGTTCAACGTTCGCCAAATGTTACATGAACCTCACCAAAGATGTTTGTTTGAGTTTTTGTTTGTTAGGATTCATTTTTCGTACTTGGTTTTGAGTTGTAGGACTATTTTGTTTTGCTACAGGGTGGAAACGGGGAGAAAACATGAAAATTTACGGTGAAATTTATAAAAATGTCACTAAAGCAGGGAGTTATTATTAAACTAGAATCAAACGTGATTTTTTAAAACATTTTTCTGTATTAATGTTAATTATCTTGGGGGTTACTTATTCGTTGAATGCCTCATAAAACATCAGATTCAGTTATTTCTCAAAATAATCTGAACTGCTTTGTTGGCTGGTTAAATATTTTACCTTTGAGGCAAAACAAGGCAAAACTCACCAGTCATAACAATTTGTTCAGATTTCTGCTGCAGCAGTTTAAAGCCTCATACTTTGTAAGATAAATGTGGAACATTTTTGTGCCGCATATTTAATAATCCGTTAACCATCTTGGGATAAATGTTCAAATATCCATGAACAGTCATTGTCCTTCCAAGATCCTAAGAAAATAAGTCCAACTTCTCTCCCATGTCAGCTGCTTTAAGGGCTTAGGATGCTGAGGTGAGTGAACCTTCATTGGTGCAGACAGAACGTCTGCATGGCATGATATTAAGTGGTTACTGGGTAATTACTGCATTTTCTTAACTTCTGAAGCAGTAAATATGGCATTTGAGTTGGAATGCTGCAGAATTTTCAGTCTGGATTAGTTAGATATGAAACTGCATGTGACAGTTTAAAATATGGTGTTTAAAGAAGAAATGATGGAGCATTGTTTATGTAAAGCGGCTTGTGATAAAACACTACATGAATGCAAAGCAAATGTAACAAAGTGGAGGTGCTTTTAAAACTTTATCAATTCATAGAGAAATTATTGCAAAGTCATAAATGATGTAAAGTTCAAGTTTAAAACTTGTGGGGATCTAAATCTGAAGTTCCCAAATTTAGTTGGTCTGGTTTGTTTTTGTTTCCAAAAACCAGCTTCTGATTCATCCAACAAACAGTGAAAGGAAAATACTTTAAATATCACCGTTTATGCTGAACTATAAACAGAACCTGAAAAATATGAGAAATTGCATTATTATTTTTATTATATTGAAGGAAATGAGTCCTAATACTTGTCCTGTCAATTTTGCAATAATTTGAAAGATCTGGGTGCTTTGTTTTTTGTTTTGCTTTTTTTCTTTCTTTCTTTTTCACAATGATTTTAGGGTCATTGTAGATGGAAGAAAAGTAGAAATTTCTGCCAGAAAAACTCAGAAATTTTTAGACTAATCTCAGAAATTATCTAGAAATAATCTGCGCTGGAAAAGTTCAAAATTTGCCAGAAAATATTTTTATTATTATTAAAAAAGTCTAAGAAGTCAAAATCTTTCTAGAAATAAACTCAGAAATTTTGAGATTATTCTTACACATTTTCTGGAAAAAGAACTTGGAAATTTATGAATTTCAAAATTAGTTTGTTTCAAATTTTTTGGCTTTTGAATGTCAGAAATTTTTACGTTTTTCTAGAAAATTTCTGAGATTAATCTCAAAATTTCAGATCTTTTTTCTAACACATTTTCAACTTTTCAGACGTTTTTCTAATTTCTGACACTAAACTCAGATTTTCTGAGTTTTTCACCTGAAATTGACTCCTTTCTTCTATCGAGAACGGCCCTAATTTGCTGTTGTAGTTTTTTGTTTTTTTACATATTTGCCGGGAAGAATATATTTTCTAAATTAATCTGTTACCTTTTGGTTGCATTTATTCAGTTGAAAAGTATTTCTGGAAGCTAAATATTTCCTATTTGAGTGTTAATGGAACAAATAAAATGTTTTTCTGAACTTTAAATAAGCAGGAAGGAAAGAATGTCCAGAATGGCTCCAGCTTTAAAACTAGATAAGAGTTTTGTTGTTTTCTGTTCTTGTTTTCATCGATCTTAACCTGAAAACCCTGCAGGAAGTGAACTCAGTCAGCAAAGCTGCAAAATATAATCTATACATGAACAGCCAAAGTTCAGATCTGCCATATTTGTGTGTTTTTGTTTAAGTTTTATCCTGTGTGTGTTCGATGTTTGCATTAACTGTGTTAAACTCTGAGGCTGATGAGCTGAACAGCTTGTAATAAAGTGTTTTAAATAAAGAGACAGTCCTCAGTGTGTCTTTAATTTTACACTAACTGGGTTGTGTGGTGAGGATTGTTTGATCGTCACTAATGTGACTCCGTCGCTGCGAAACGCTCGGCATGTTTGATCCGCCGCTCTCTTGTGGTTCAGAAAGCCTCTTTGATCGTAACTGATTAAAACATGAAGCCTGTGTTTGATCATGATTAAATCTTGGCTTAATCATCTTCAAGCTCCTCCGGTGGTTTTCTGTCTTCATGCTGACTGTTGGCGACATTGTGAAATGCGGTTTTGGTGAGGCTGGTTTAAGCAGCTCTTATTATCTTAATGAACATGTCTGGGACCTTCTCGCAGGCATCGGTTTCAGTCCAAAGATGACTCGCTCTGAGCGGCGTTACCGCTCCCGTTAAAGCTCATGTTCACGTATATCTCCGGCTGTTTGGGGGATTAAGTCGCTGCAGATCTTAGGAGTCAAAGCTCCTTGAAACAGGACAAGGATTTTATTTGCATACGGCGGCAGAGACGTTAATAAGGGAAGTTTTAAGTGCTTACAATAAAATCTGACAGTTTACTGATTAAATCTGGATGTGGGAATTGGTTTGAGCTAATTTTGCGTCTAGCAGGATTCCTGGGAATTTTGTCTTTTTTGTGTTTACAGATACATTTCTTGTTCCTGCTGCCAGAACTACGCAAGCTCTGAGCTGGTGGCTGCACTTTACTCCAAAAGAGACGGATCTTTTTCTTTTTTTGCTTTATTAAAATTGATGCTCTCAGTTTGTGTATGAGCCTAATTTGCAAAGCAAAATTAAATTCTGTTTCTGAATGCGAGAGTCTGGTACAGGCATGCCATAAGAGACGCAAAAGGAGTTTCTACAAAGTTTTTTTTACTTCCACATCCCAACTATCTGCTGCTTTGTGGCGATCTACCACATAAAACCCAAATAAAAATGGAAATGTATGGAATGTGACAAATTATAAAACTTTTTCAGGGCATGTTAAAGAAAGCAATTACAGAGATATTAGATATTTGGGAATTAAAATCACGTTTTACAAAGTTTGAGAATTCTTTCCTCAGAAATGACATGAAAGAGGATTAAGGGTTAATGGGAAAAAACACAATCGAGTACTGACTTGAATCTTAGATTTCATACTTGGATCTCAGAATTCAAACTTTTTTTCCTCAGGATTTTGGCCTTTTTCTTCCCCAGAATTTGGAAAAATTTAAAATTTTTGACTTAAATCTTAGAATTCAGACTTGAATTTTAAATTTTGGAGTTGATTCTCAGACCCTAAACCTTTATTTTCAGATTTCTGACCTATTTTTCTCAGAATTCAACGGCTTTTTTGTTGTTTTTCTCCTCAGACTAGGTGGTTGTTTTTTATTCTGACTCCGATGCAGATTGCCACTTGGGGGAAACCAGCTTCTTTTTTTCCCCACTGACTCTAATTTTCTCGAGACGAACTTGATTAGCAAATGCAGTTTTGAGGACAAATCACTGAAACACAAAATGAAACCTCCCTCTAGGTGTCAGACTTGTCTCTCTGTTCAGGATTCAATATGTGGCAGTTTGTCGAAGAACACACTCTCTCATACACACACACACACTGTCACAGCAGCATTTTTCATCAGGTTTTGTGGCGCCGCTGCTGACTAAGAGACTGCTGCCAGCAAATCCACCACTTCCCATCCATATTGCCCTTTCTTTCATACCCACTCGCTCTCTGACAAATTATAGGTTCATCTAAAGTTGCCATGCCAAATTGTGTATATATACACACACTCTGGTCCATCCATTTGTCTAACCGTCTATTCATCCATCCAGTTCCTGCTGCTTTCTCGCTCCCTCCATCTGTATCCGTCCCTCTGAGGTGTCGGCCACAGCCATATCAGCACTTTATCTGCCCCGTTATGACAAGCTCTTATTGAAAGGGGAGGCGGGTGAACACAAACACACAGATTCAGGACGGCAACACCCAAATAAACTACCTTCTGACCGGCGGAAAATAAAAGCGCAGGCTGGCGACTGTTTTGTAACCGCAACTGCTTCCTGTTTGGTTTTGTTTTGTCCTTTAGGTCTGACATTTCATTTCTTTACTCTCTGTTTGCGTGAGTGCGCGTTAAAGGGTGACTAAGTCCTCGGCGGTGATGGCGTTCTGCCCGGAGGGGTGTGTGGAGGTCTGTATGGAGAGAATTGATCAAAAGAGAAAAGGGACCCTGGTGGGTAATGCTTCAGCAGTTAACCTCAGGTAATAGTGGGCTGATGGATTCAGTTCATTTTCAGCAGCAGATCCTGTTTATCAGCACTGCGCTACGGGCTAAAACTTCAAGAAGAGCAGTGGTCAATGTCAAACCTGGAGACTGCTGAAGAAAACAAGTTGGACTCAAACATTTAAAGGTGCTTAATTTGAGCCAGACACATTGGTGTGAAAATGTACAGATTTCTCCCGTTTGTGTATTGTTGTTGTTTTGTTACTGTAATGTCAAAAGCGCAGTTATCCAACTGTACATCTTTGAGAATCAAAAGTGGAGCCTCCTGCACAACCAACAAGAGTCCAGCAAGTGGTTTCTGGGTGGTAAGTCAACAGCTAAAGGCTTGTCTATTCCAGCAGCCATTGTACAGCGCATACAGTGACCAAACGTGCAGGAGATAGGCTTGTGTTGCTAGGTAACTGGCTGGGCTTCACTTGGGTTGCTAGGTAACGGTACATTCCGAAGGTTTTTGAAAGGGCTCATTTTCCAGACACTAAAAAACATGAACTTATTGACTTTTTTTAAAGTGCTTGGGCTGTTTTTAGAAGCAGTAGAAACCTCGTGCATCGTGTTACATATTATGTAAAACCTCAATTTCACCAAAAAACTGGGGACGTAAACGCCACAGAAGCCCATTTACGCATTGAAAGAAAAAATAAAAAGCTCAACCGGAAGTAGTTTTCGAGACTACTTCCGGTACTTCCGGAAAGAGAGAAAATATGTCGTGATTTTCTCTGTCAAAGCCATAATTACGAGATACAAAGTCATTATGAGACAAAGCCTACGAGACTATCTCAAAATTGTTTTTGAATCTCATAATTATTACTTTAATTGTTCTCGTCATTATGACATTAAAACTCAACATTATGACTTCCTGTTGGGCTTTTTCTTTTGTTTTTTTGTTTTGGCTTACATTGTACAAGAACAGCGAAAGCCAACATCCGACTGTTAACGTTTGAATAACTTCAGCTTTGGCATGTAAATAAGCAAATGTACAGTTTTAGTCACACATAATATTTTAAACACGTACTTTTAACATCATAATCACACCTCGTTCCCTTTTCTTCACGTTTAATCCGTACTTTCATTGCCATTAAGCTTCATTTGCACTAACCGTTAAGCCGGAAGTTTCCCCTTCAAAATAAAAGCATCAAACTCAAACAGGATGTTAATCATATCTAATGCTAAATTAAGGCGTTAAGCACCAAAATAATATGGAAGCAAATAAATTAAAGTATTTCGGGTTATTTACACCTCCTGTTATGCAGCAGGGCAACGATCCAAAGCACAAATCTTCATCGAAATGGCAAAAATAAACAAAATGGTCTAAATTTTGACCTAAATCTGATAGATGGTGTGTTTGGGAAGCCTATTAGTAAACTGAAAGTTATTAGTAAAGTGATTCAGGTTGTCTGAAACATTTAGATGTGGCGACACGCATAATCAGGAGACAACTGTAAACAGGTAAATACCTTTTATTCACAGCGTCACAAACAGTCTGAAGTATTCAGGTCAATAAATGGATACATACATTCATTCCCATTCTGAGTGCTCTTAAATTTAAATCACATCCCGTCCAGTCATTTCTGACAAGTCATACTTGAAAATCTGCTGTAAAAGCCCATCATAGTTGAAATAGCATCAAACACTTTTCCACAGTCCCTCAGGGATTCAACAGCAGGTTCCTGCAGTTCGAGGAAATTTATAGCTGAAAATAACTTTAAGTAGTCCCAAAGGAATAAAGCGAGTGACTCAGCTTTTGTTTTTCCTCTGTAAGTTTCCTGCTGGTCCCAGAAGTCTCCAGATTAGGGGGTGGAAAGCCCAGAGGAACCGCTTCCTATTTAATGCTGAGAAATGGTAGCGCTGAGAGGCATTCAGACGATCAATAAAAAAAAGTTACTGTTATTTCACTTTAGAAATGGTTTTGAGTTATCTCTGAAAAGAGCACAGACTGTATCATTTTATGACTTTTGATCACATAGTAAAAATTAGCCTCAATTGTATTGATGGGAAATACAGTTATTTCCCATCAATTGTAGAAAAATATAAATGAACACATAACAAATTGTTTTAATACCTTAATTTTTCTTCATAACTTAGTGTCTTCAATAGGTCTACCTCCATCCAATCTGACTTAGTTTATGATTTTGCAAATGTAGCATGTAATGTAATTATGTAGCAGAATTAATTTTATTTATTTATTTTATTTTCCTTTATGAACCTTCTCAAAACTAATTTTCTTTGAATTGACATGTCTGTAATATATTATTTCTGTTTTATCTTGCTTTCATTTTTGGCCCCTAGTGTGTAAAAGGCCATCCTCATCTATGAATATTGGTTTTCCTTTGTTTTTTAATTGTATTTTGTTTTGGTGGGGAAGCTTTTATTTTCTTACTTCCTGTTTGTGCGCTACATCCTGTGTGTTCCCGCTGCCCTCCTCAGTTCGCGCCAAGCTGCGCTGGGGAGAGGTAAGTGTACAGAGTTGTCTTTCATTCGAGTATTAAAATATTGAAAAAGTTCTAAAAATATGTTGTAAACTCACATATATATATTCATGTTTAGCGCAGCACTATGATGGGCATTTGTCTTCCACATTGGTGACACCCATCAAGTTTTCCGTATCAACGTGGTTGTTTTTTTTTTCCTTTTGGTTGATTAGGGTGTTTGGAGAATCCGAAGCCCAGGAGCTGCTGTGCTTAAAATGTTCTTGTTTTGAACAGGAATAAAATTATCCTGAATCCTGGTTCCGAGGTGGTCCTGACTTCCTGTTCCACAACCGTTACACAAAGAAAAATGGACAAAACTTTCCAACCTTAACAATCCAAACAGCCTTTTTCACCGTCAGTCTATCTAAATAAAACTTGTTTACAGCCACAAATGTTCAATGATCTTTCAAAAAAAAAGTCAACTTATAATCTTTTGTTAGCTATATTTAGACAATTTGGTCATTTATGTTAAAGAATCACAATTGTATTTCTATTTTTAGGTTTTAAATTAAAGAAAAATGGAGTCATTAAAAATTTGCTAAAGGAACTAAGAAGTTTTTAGATTAAACTCAAGAAATTTTTTTAAAAAAAGGACGGAGTCATTATTTTTAGAGGATGTTGTAAAAAAGCGATTTCCAACCTAATGACAAGATAAATAGTTATTGTAAAAAAACTAAAACATTAATTCAGGGTTTTTGTGTCGTCTTGCATTTAAACAGACATTTGTTGTTCGTGCAGGAAACAAAACTTTTGAGGACAAACTTTCTTCGTAAAATAACTTTTATAGAAGAACCGGCATACATGCACCACTCCAGTCCGGTAGATGGCGGCGATGCGCATCAAAACACTGCTTTCCAACCACCGTGAAAAAAGGAAGAAGAACCGGCGGCCATTTTGAAAACAGGCTCAGCTCCGAGACAGAAAAGGTTTTTTCCCAACTGGTGAGTTTGATTGAATGTTTGCAGTTTTGCTCATCCGATAGTTTTATGTTTTATGGTGTAACAATCAGAAGAAACTTTAAGAGGATATTTAAAAACCGGCGCAGCAGATGTTGCTTGATTTGTGTCGTTGCTGCTTTTTTGTTTCTTTCTGCATTTTGGAGCAGTTCTGATATTTACTGAAAAGAGAAGTTTTCATTATTTTGACGTTAGCTTGAGCTGTTAGTGTCACAGGTGAAACATGCAAAAAATTTGCACGTTTTCTCCAAAAAATCTTAATTAAAAGGTTGAAATATTTAACTGGGATGTCAGAATGTTTTCCTAAGGTCTGGTTATTAAATTATAATTTGATTCAGAAACTGAAAAAAATTCAGAAGATTTGAAAAGCCAGGTTTTTCTAGCAACTCTTTGACTTGTCAAACTCAAATTGTATAATTTTTTTTTTTTAGAAAATGTTTGAGTTTAATCAAAAACTTCTTAGTTCCTTTAGCAATTTTTTAACTTTCCAAACAATTTTTTCCCCCAGAAAATGTGAGATTAATCTCAACTTTTGGGTGTTTCTTGGAATTTTTTTGTCTTTTCAAACTCAAAGCTTTCTTTTTTGTTTTCCAGAAATTTTCTGAGATTAATCAAAATTTCTGAGGGGTTTTTTTCTAGCAAATTTTCAACTTTTCAAACTCAGAAATTTCCAAGTTTTTTCTTGAAAATTTCAGATTAATCTCAAAATATTAGAATTTTTTTCTAGCAAATTTCTGACTTTTCAAACACAGTTTCTTTTCTTTTCTAGAAGATTTCTGAGTTTGTTTGACTAAAGTTTACCCCTGTTTTTTCTGTCTGGCCCTAACGCGCCGTCGTACCTTTCTGGGTTACACCTGGACACCTTCATGCTCATTTCACATGCGTCTGAACGCGGCGCGCTTCTAAATGCTGATAATCTCGTAGACACAACTGTTCCTCTCAGTCTCAGTGGGATTCCACACGCTGCCAGTTCTTGACAGCAAGATAAATAATAATCCTCTGATGGATGCTGCTGGGAAGTGAAAGCTGAAGGAAGATTTAATAAAATCCAATAGACTCTAATTAAAGTGGCTTGAATATGTGTGTGTTCAAGTATGTTACAAAAAATGTGTGTGTGCAATAGTGAGAATTTCTGTTTTTATTTTTTTGCTATTTCTGAACCTGAGCTTATTCGTCATGTTGTATGAAGATAAACAGAAATTTGCAAATATCAGCTCCTAAAAAGAAACACCGCAGCTTTAAAAAAAGCTATTTTAATAACAATATTATAAATATTGTTGTCACTTAATTGTTTTCATTCTCTCCATAAATACACACTTTTTTGGTTAATATAGTTAGAAGGGAAAAATTGGAGTGCTGAAAAATAATAACAGAAAGTTTTGGAAATAATAAAACTGATTTTATCGCATCCTACATCTGTTAAGGCAGAACAGCAAATATGTTATAGTAAAAATGTTTTTTTTATTAATTATATTTGCCAATAATGGAAATGGAAATGTCATAAGAATGACAGAACTCTGCATCCATCAGGTTCAGCTGTCAATATGTCCCACAAACTTTTCAGTATTTTAAAAAAATAATTATTTTCCCAATTACCAGCTTGATTCACAACAGGAGGTTTGAATTCTGCCACGACTGCAGCTGAAACTAGATGTGAAAGCAGACGTCTACCAGCCAGGCGTCGCGTTTCTGTACCAAAAACATCAGCAGCTTATTTACAACTTACAGGAAACTGTGATTCAAAGCACAAACAAATTGTAGAAATAGCTTGAAACTCTTGTATAAAACATTTTCATTTATTTTTCGGTTTTCTGCCTTGGTTTCTCATGATATTACAGCACATTACCACCAAGGGTGTAAAGTATTGAAGCAGGCATCTCATCAATAGCGCCGCGTGATTTCTCTGAGGGTTGTGCGACTCTCAAACACACCGGCTTTCATCTGGTTGCTGTCAGACTCCAGCAGAGATGCTATTGCCAGAACCAGGGAGCTGAGAGATGATGAGTTTGATTTGGTTCCTGTGGAAATCAGTCGTGATTTTTTCCCCTCATAAGATATTTTACAAAGAAGTCGGGGTTTGTTCCTACAGGAAGAACTGACCCTGTTGATCGGATAATCTGGGCAATAAATTGATTTAATCTGATTTCTTGTTTTTTGAAGATGGAGTTTTTGGATAATAATATTTTTTTCACCAATACATTCCTTCGGTTTCTGTAGTTTGAGGGCAGCCATCTTGTTTGACAGCTTCTATTAATTTGGACTTTGAATTCAGGTCAACCCACAGAAGGAATGACTGAAGTAAAATCCAGTTTTTAAAGATATTTTCTGTCATTTGTGCTTTTTTTCAACTGAGAAAAATTCTACTAATCTAGAAATAAAATTTTGGATAAAAAAAATGGAGATGAAATATAAGTGCAGGACGATATGCCTGAAAAAAGTATTGGGATGTAAGTGTTTCATATCAGTCTATCGATCATTATTGATTGTGATTTACACAATCAGTTTGTTGTTTTAAGTATCTGAAATACTTCAGAGCTGGTGGCGTAACCTTCCCTGTTTTATCCACATTTTTTACTTCACACTGTTTTATTTTTAAGCATCTATGAGGCGTAGTGGAGAAACCTTGAGCTATTGCTGAAGTTACTCAACAGGTCGTTGCTAGGTAACCAAAGAGTGAGTGAGTTGCTAGGTAACCAAAGAGTGAGTGAGTTGCTAGGTAACCAAGGAGCGAACGAGTTAGTTGATCCCACTCACTTAGCTTAGCCTGCCTTGAAATGTTGAGTGGGTCAAGTTTTCCTGTGCCTACATCCCCCAGAATGCCGTGCGGTACTGGATCTGAGTTCAGCGAATATTCTATATATTGAATATTCAATCACCTGTCTATCATAAGAGACAGGTGATCAATAGATAATATATATGATTGAATATCAGGGTTGGTGGCTTCAACTCACTCACTCACTCACTCACTCACTCACTCACTCTCTTTGGTTACCTAGCAACAACTTGTTGAGTAACTTGCGCAGCAGCAGTTTAAGGTTTTTCCACATAACTGCTTAAAAATAAACAGGCTGGAGTGAAAACTGGATAAAACAGGAAATGTCACACCACCGGCTTGGCAGCATTTCAGATATTTAAAACACAAAATTAATCAATAATTATCGATATCGATATATTGACTGATATGAAATGCTTATGTTGTGATATAAACCCCTAGTTCTGATCTCTACCTCCTTTTTAAATGTTTGTCCAGAGACGTTATATAAATCTCCTCAGTTTCAATTACTTTGATGTTCCTGTCCTTGTTGCCATATTTTATTTTTTTTATCTGCTCAGGAATCTTTCTGAAAGTTTCCTCACATCTCCACATCCTCTATAACTCTGCCTGAATGGATGCGTAGCGTCATGGACGGATGTGGAGAGAGAAAACAGGCTGGATGGACGAGAGGAGCCGCTAATGCATCCTGTGATCTGTGGATTGGAAAGTAGCACAACACAGAAAGAAAGACAGTAAGAGGAAAAAAGAGACGGATTCTAATACACAGAAAGGATAAGGGAGAGAAAAGGCAATCAGAGGGAAAACGCAAGAGAGAGTGAGGCGAGCTGACACTTTGTCAGAGGGAGAGCTGGTGGTCTGATGGGCTAATGTCGCCCCGGTTCAAGTCCCTCTTAAAGACGTCAGATCACACAGGCAGATTGCCCTTAGAGGATTTGAGGCAGCCACCCGCCAGGGGAGCTGGGAAATTGCATTTGCTGCCTGCTACAAGATTCTGATAAGAGCAGATTTGTTCTAAGAACGCAATGACAGGGCAAGGTTATCACAAGCTGCCTGGCCTCCCTACTGAAGAGAGGAGGGTAGAGGCCTAACACCGGAGAAATCCTCAGCAGGAAAGGGGAAGAAAACTCTCCATTTATGCTGGAGACAAGATGTTGCTTACAACCGAGTGGAAAATGAAGTGGTTGTGTTTTATTTTCTGTTATGAATCCTTTTCTTCAAGGATCATGCAGATGTAAATAACCCTGTCATGATTACAAATTACACTGGTGATAAATTGTCCCAGAAGTTATTGCGATAAATAATAATATATTTGTTTTGAGAACTATTAAAAAAGAGGATCATTTAATGCTAGCTTTGGATAAAACGTTTGGCTTTCTCCTCTTTTAATCTCCCGAGTCCTCGGCGAGTGACGTTCTCCGTGGGCGACGTGCAGCGACGGCGTGCTGCTAAAACGAAACAACAACAAAGCGTGTTGACGTCACAGATCACAGAGTTTAATCTCATACAAAGCAATCGACAACAAAGCTGCCAAGGAACAGAGATATGCATTTTCTCATAAAAATAAAGACACACACAAGGGGAAGACAAACCAACACGAAACAAAGACAAAAAAGGCAAAAATAGCGGCCGCTCTCTCTCTCTCTCTCTGGGCTGACCTGGAATTTTTATACTGAGTAGGTGTTTCTTGAATTTAATATATTCAATTAAGGCGTTCCGCTCTTTAACCAATTAGAAACTCCCGTAGGGACTAAGGGAAACTTGAGAAGTCTCCTAATTTACAGCGAAGTTCCAAAGGCGTCTGGTTTCTGTCGAGAGACAAGGGCGGACCAGTTAATCTTGGAGGATACCAGGTACGAATGTCCCCGGCGCCGAGAGTCTTAAGATAAGATTTCGCAGACACCCTCGGAATCTGACGTCTCTTCCATTATTTCTCCTAACGTTCTCGAAGGGACTTGCATCTGGTAATTTTCAAGGAAATGTTATCTTTGCAAACCCCAGTTTTTGCTTTTGCACAGTCAGCCCCCCAAAAGATTGAGTTCTGCCAAAATAATACATAAAATCCACAGGACAAAATAAAGTATAATTCCTGAGCCATTTTCTAATAGTAAAGAAAACATTTTCATTCAAACAATTTCCATTTGCTTCTAATATCGTCACAGATAATACAGTTTTTCAAATACATCCATCCTATAGTAGTTTTAAAATGAGATAATACAATCTTCAGTAAAAACATGGTATTAATACTTAGAAATTAAATGTTAAGGGGTTTCAATCTTCTATTTTGCATTAGTTTCACACCATCGCAGATGCTGGCCTCCGGCAGGTCTCCCTCCAACTGCCTGCAGGAATGCTAATTTATGGCTCTGTGTTCTAGCCGGGCCTCAAAAGGCCCCATTTAGTGATCTGCATTCTGACCCCTGTCTGTCCGGTTCAAGACAAGAGTATCAAACCTACCCTTTTTACACATGCGTAAGATTAACGGTATTAAGTCTAAAATTAATCATTTTTCTTAACAGAACCTTTTCAAGTGGTGGCATAATAATAATCCTCAAAGACCCGTAGACTTTAAATTATAATGAACATTTAACACTGGAACTAGACGACATTTTAAATATCCAAAATAAATTAACTAAACAACAGAAATAACAAATACAATGAATTATGACGTCTCTGTAAACAAAATTGTCCAAAGACTTTTTTATTTTAGCTATGCTTCTCATGGCTAGCTAAGCAAGGTTTAGTTCTTTAGTTGCCTAGCAACTCTCTCAATCTTTGGTTACCTAGCAACAACTTCTTGAGTAACTTATGCAGCAGCAGTTTAAGGTTTGTGCCTCATAACTGCTTAAAAAAAACGGCATAGAGTGAAAACTACATAAAACAGGAAATGTCATGTCACCACTTTGGGAGTATTTGAGATACACAAAACAAAAATCTAATCAATAATTATCAATATTGACTGATATGAAACACTTATATTATATCATGATAAATTTTTCAGCCATATTGTCCAACCCTGTGTGTAGTATCTGGGTCTGAAGCTATTAATTGTGATTAATGTATTACTTAAATAATCGTCAACTAATTTTGTAATCAGTTAATCATTAATTGGAGTATAAAACTTAAAATAAAAGGTCAAATGCTGCAAGAAACAACACAGTCTGAGCAGCAATGAAGCCAAAACTGGTCTGTTCTCATAATACTATCACTTAATTTTCATATTTTTGTGAATTTAGCTTGTAGTTTTACTTTTTAAAGTCCTAATGTGCCTTCGAAGTAACATGGCAAAATGAGTAAAACTTAAGAAGGATCTGTGTCTTTAAGGCAAACCAATGACTTTAGAAAATACTTTAAAAGATGCCTAAGCTTTTCATTTAAAACTTTACGGTTTACTTTAATGTTTAGAACCAAACTGTTGCAAGTTTCATGGCTGCATAAACTGAGCCTTGTCAGATATTTTCCCTGGTCGTTCAGCCAGTAGTTCTCCGTTTGGACTTTTTCTGTCTCGGCAGATGCTTGAGAGATTTTGCTTTTCAAGTTTTTACCTTTTGAACTGTGTCTCTGCTGCTGCAGGACACCAGAATAACAGCTCTTGATTTGGTTGTCAAACGTTTAGAAAGCAGAAGAGCAGCTGGGCGGGACGTGTTGCTTCTGATAGACATGTCCTTCCTGTTTGAGGCTTTTTGTCACGTGATCATCTGTCATTGTCAACAAGGAGTGAAAGATCTGCAAAGTAAAAGTTCAAAGGAGTTTTTTTTCTATTTTTGAGCTTTGAAGGCTTAAAGCTGTCAAAACGGTAATCTATCTGTCCTGAGGAAGTGTGCGGACCCTGAGCTTAAAGTCCGTTTGACTGACGTCGTTTTAAAAAGCGTGAGCCCATCACAAGCTTCCTGCTGCTCAGCTTTCAACGCGCTCTCTGCCTCTGTTGTCCAGAAATCCAGCTGTAATGAGTCACATTGGTTTATAATAACACAGAAATGATGCCACATAATGTAAGATACAGTAGGACCAAAAATGGAAACAAGAGTTGAGCTGACAGGAGACACACAAAGCTTTCTTGATGTTTTGCTAATGTTGAAAAAACACAATTTTGCAATTTTGCTATTGCTGTAATGGCATATTTGTTTTGAGCTTTTTTTTCTTGTTTTAAAATTGGCTAATTTGATTTATCACACAAACATCCAGAGTGCAGATAAACAGAGACGGTCTGCGTACGTTAATACAGAGTAACTGAAACATTTCTTAAATAACAGGCATCTGTTTTAAACTGTAGACTTTAAAATATCAAGTTTAGGTTCAGTTCAAGTCCCAAAAATAAAAAATAGTCAAATTTTCTCAAGTAAAGTCTAAAGTCTTAGTATTAATGACTCGAGTCTTTGACAGTTTGACTCTTGAGTCCTTTGTCACACCTGCGTTTTTCTACCTCCAAAACACTGTTACCGTGGAAACAAGAGACCAAAACATTTGCGTTTTGTGTCCTGGCGTTGTCGTGTAAATGGGAACTAGATTTTTCTCTCCATGACTTGAACATAATCTCATTGTTTTCAATTTTGAACCATTGAAAGCCATAGATATTTACAAAGTCTTCAGATATTTAGTCAGGTTCAGTCTTCACTGCAGGCCTGCAAGCTGCCAGAAATATGAATTATCCCAATCAGCAAAATTGTCCCATTCAGATTAACAATAATATTGTTGTTTTGAGACCATTTTCAAGTAATATATTCATACTGACATAATAAAGCAAGTCCAATAAACTTTAATTTAGTAAAGTACACTTTGCATTGGAACTGGAAGATATTTAAAATATGCAAAATAAAACATGGCAACCAGAAACAGTAATTAAAATGAGAAAGAAAGACACTTATAACAAACATACAGTATAAGGGTGTGTTGGTCTGAGTGTGTGTGAGATGTGGGTTTTGTAGCTGTGGGTGATTTGTGCCTATGGAGTTGAATTAAATGGTTTCTCAAGGCCTCAACAGTCTGGCGTGTGAGATAGAAAGATAAGGCCGTCAGTGGAAGCTCTGATAATCCAGCTGGAGCAAACAGGAAGCAGATGACACTTCTGGGATCAAACTGCACAGCTAAACAGAAACACATTGTCTTCCTAACAACAGCTACCAATGATTTAATACACAGACATTTACCTTTTAGAATCACCGACTTTAACCGTCAAAATGTTTGTAATTTGTGATCCTGAGTTGTTTTTTTTTACCATTTAGAGGAGGACAGAAAACAAAAAAGCAGAGTCCTGACACCAGTTGTGGTGAGATAGATGAATCCCAGACATGCTATAAATCATGCTCTTATTAACTCGTGGGCAAGTGAATGTAAAATCCTATTGGCCTCTGGGGAGCAGAAAACACAAGGCCGTTGTTCCCTCAGCCTTCAGTCTGAGCTCACAGACGGATAAAACTCTGGATTTATTACCCAGAGAAAGGACGCCGAAGTTTGGACGCATGAGGGGAAACTCTTGATATTTACAGTTAAAGATTTGAATTGATCACTAAACTAGATACAAGGCTGCAGAAAAGTACTTCACCCTTACAGATTGGTTGTTATTTTTGCTTTCTGTCACACTTCTGGTTTCGGATCATTGCAATATTAGAAATAATAAGAAAAGGCTGGTTCTAGATCATTTTAGCCCCAAGTCGATTGAAAAAACAAGATTGCTAATCCCAGATTAGCTGCCTTACAGTCATTGGTACAAATTCTGGGAATAGTTTTTCGGTCAGATTAAGACACCTTCCACACAAACGCCAGACAAGCGCCTTAAATTTAGTAAACAATTAAGAAACCATGTGTATCCAACGACAGAAAGCATCCAACGACAGAAAGCATCCAACGACAAAATGTATCACCACTAAAGACGCTGTAGTAGGTCCACCGGGCCAATCGGTGGCGCTGTAACAATGACACAAAACAAAATAAACACCAGACGGTGTTACTTACAAACTAAAAGGCAACCCTGGGTTTTGTTTGTCTTTAAGCTCCAAATGTCAAAAATTTGCAAGAAAGATCTCATAAATGTTTCGATTATTCTCAGAAATTTTCTAGAAAAAACTTGGAAATTTCAGAGTTTCAACAGTCAAATTTTCAACTTTTGCAACTCAGAATTTATAAAAAAAATTTTTTTAGATTATTCTCAAAATGTTGTTTTTTTTCTAGTAAATATTTTACGTTTCAAACTCCAAATTTAAAATGTTTTCTAGAATATTTCTGATGTTAATCTAAATATTTTTGGGGTTTTCTTAGCAATTTTTTTACTTTTCACACTCAAAAATTTTATGGGTTTTTTTCTGGTAATTTTCAGATTTTTTTCTAGCGAATTTTTGACTTTTCAAACTCAGAAATTTAAAATTTTTTCTAGGAAATATATGAGTTTAATCTCACTCGCAAATTTTCAAGTTGTCAAACTCAGCATTTTCAATTGTGTTTCTTAAAAGTTTTAGGGTTTTTTTCTAAAAAAAATTCAAGTTTTCAAAACCAGAAATTAAATTCTTTTTCTAGAAAATGTCTTTTTAAATTTCAAATTTTAAACTTTTCAAACTCAAACATTTCCAAGTGTTTTTTTCTAGAAACTTTTCCAGATTAATCTAAAGATTTCTGAGTTTTGTTGGTAGAAATGTTCTCCTCCTTGTTTTACTATTCTAGCTGCCATGTCCCTAATATGCTAAACTCATGATAAAGTTGACGTCTGTAAATGGTTTTCACACTGGATGTATTTATGCTGCATTTGGGAGAAACCAGAGTGGGCTCTATTGCTCTGTTGTACAAAGCAGGCTTGTCTTGTTAAAGAAAGGGTTTAACTTGTTTCTGTAAATCCTTTGCACACAAACTGAACCCAGCACACACACTTCCCAACATGCCAATATATCACAGCTCCCAGGTCGGAAGATTGATGGCATTAAATTGCTTCTATCCAGGTTTTTTTTTTTTATCAGGATTTACAGGCGTCGCTGTACCTACTGCTTTCCAGCACCACTCCCTCCCATAAATCATGCTTTTTTACCTTACCATGCTCTTTCTACACACTCTCTCACATTCACACGTTTTGTGTCCAGACACACACACACACCCTTTCGCTAATATGCACAAATGTACACACATATAGACTTTGGGATATGGCTGTAACAAGATAGATGACCTCCTTGTCGCCTGCTGCCACACACACAGAAACACAGCAACTCTGATGGAGCAACACATGTACATTTTTGACTCTGTAATGGAAAATGTCAATCTCTGTCGATGGCAGCCCCTGGAAATGCACTGAATTTCTTCCCTTCTGCCCGTCGCTCTCATTACAGGAAAATGTCACCTCATTTCCCAACTACACGTCGGCTGATTAATTTCTGAAGTGGGAATGAGTGATAGACAAGGGGAGATGACGAGATGTGGCATCCGTGTCTTTTTTTGGGAACTGATTTAAAAATGGATCTCCCAAACCTTCTGGTTTGGGAGGCGACGGAAACTTGTGATCACAGTCCCTTCAGTGTTTTCATGGATTTAAGTTTAAAGGACTGAACAATTAATCAATAACAATATATATCGTGATAGATAATGTGACCGATATCAATAGATAATACATCTGATCTCTGATTCAGAACCGCGCAGCATTCTGGGAGATTTAGGCAGAGGAAAAACTTTAGCTGCTTAAACTCTCAGCTAGCTAAGCTAGCTAGGTGGCTTCAACTGAAACTCTCACTATTTGGTTTCCTAGCAACAACTTTTCTTCATAACTGATTAAAAACAAGCAGTTATGAAAAGAGTAAAAATTGTGGATAAATCAGTAATGTCACACCAGTTTGGCAGTTTGTCAGATATTGACAACAACAAACCTAATCAATAATTATTGAAATTGACTGATATGAATTACCTGAAGTTATAAGTATTTTGTTTGGTTGTCACATCATAATGGACCAGCTGTTATGCTTTTCATTAAGTTTCTACTCAGGCTGGTCAGTATGAAAACCTACCATGTACCATTCAAGGATCTTTGAATTTGACTGCTATGACTGTTTCATGTCAATAACTATTGATTAAAAAAAATAAAATAAAATACTGTCAAAGTGGTGGTGTGACCTCACTTGCTTTATTCACATTTTACTAATTTTCTCCTTTCACTCCATGCTGTTGTTTTTTATTTTTAAGCAGCTGTGAGGCGAAACTTTAAACTGCTGCTGCGCAAGTTACTCAACAGGTTGTTGCTAGGTAACCAAAGAGTGAGTGAGTCAGTTGATGCCAATAATCTTTTAGCAACTAAAGACTTTGTTCTGCCTACATCCCCCAGAATGCTGCATGGTTCTGTAGACATATTTTCTATTGATATTTAACATGTGTCTGTTTCAGTGTACATTGTTATTAATTTATTGAACAGCCCTAATTCATTCAGTGGAAACTGTTTAAGCATTACCACCGAAGCTAACATCTACAGTCCTTTTAATTTCTGCTGTTGTGGTTACAGCCAATCAGCAGTACGAAAAATAATAAATAATTAATTTCTCAGAACGTCCGGTTTGTTTAGGGAGGTGTGAATCGAATTGAACTGATGCAAACCAAAAAAGCGAACTCTGGTCCGCCTGAAAGGAAGTAGCGCGCCTGTCTTTTCTTTGATGGTTTTTGTGTCATTTCCTTCAGTGGTTCTTGGTGCAGCGCCCCCACAGGCAAGCAGGGGAACAGGTTTGTCAAATTCTGTGATTCATTTGACACGAACCGCCATAACTGAAAATGTAAAAAATGCTGCAATTTTGGGACAAAATGAAATGGGTTCTTCTGGACTACCAGGTGTGAAAACAGATCAATTTCATTGTAACTATTTTATTGTCAACTATAGAATTTATGATGGAGCAAAACATCGACATAAAAATGGTAAAAATTCATTTTAGAGAAGCTTTGAATCTACTGGAGGAAAAACAGATGGAAACATTGTTGGGCTTCATTTCAGATAATTTAACTGTTTCAATTGTGTCATGTATGCAGCTGAAGGAAAGAAATGTAGGAATATTGGGATTCAGCCGAGTTTTAATGATTCTGGTGAGAAAATTATGAAAATCTTAAAAGTTTTAAGATTCATGCCTGAGAAAATGTGCATTAGTATAATTTCTCTTAATGGTAAGTCGTAATAAATCTGCATAAAAATCTCAGATAACTTGGAAAAAATATGTATTAGTGCAATTATCTGCAGATCACATGTTTATATTATTAATAGATTATCAATATTGATTAATAAAATGGCAGAGAATGATGACTGGAGGAAAGGAAAAGCTTTCTTTGGAGCTCACAGATATGAGATTGGTGTTTATCTTCCCTTCTGCCTCGCAGTGCAGAGCCATGTAAACACATTTTCCCAAACATTAGGAGAAATGTAATGTCTGACTGTAGCTTTCAAGAGATGCAAGATGCATAAAAAAAGAAAACGCAGACAAACGAGGTGCAGGCAAACAGGAGATGCAGGGACAAATGTTTTACAGCTGCTAAATAATTAGAATCAGATACAACAGTGGCATTTTCCCGCCCCGCCTGTCATAAACCAGATAATGTAAACAAATGGCTCTCGAATTGAAAATGGCGATACAGCGGTGGAGAGCGTGACACACACACACACACACACACACACACACACACACACACACACACACATCTCAGGACGCTGAAAAGACACTGTTTACTCTTCAAATTATTTTCTGATGACAGTCCAATTCTTTTCAATTTAAATACTGATTAAATTTCATACTGTGATCACACAGTGGATTGTGTGTAAGAATTAATTATCCTACAGCAAAAGTAGAAATTCTTCCCTCATGTGCTGCACATCAATATTTCAACCTGTTCTCAATAGATCAGTTAATTTAAGGAATATAACCTTCATAGTTATTAGAAATGCCGCTCCGCTGATTTTGACCACAATCCCGTGTTAAAAGACTTTGGTGGATGAAAATCTACAAGAGTAATTTCAGTTGAGCTTTGTGTAGGAGATTGTTTCCTGTTTTCCTAAATTAAACTTTAGTAAAATACTCATGGGAATAAATGATTATTCAGGAATGGAGAAGTCATTAAATGCTGAAGTTGAGGAGTTTTTTATTTTAATTTCTGGATAAAATAACTGCAGTTCTTCAGAAAAGTGATTTTCAAATTGTCATATCTAGGACAGTTTCCAATCTGTCGGAAAGTATCGGCTTTGGGTCCAAATCAATCTGTAATTGATATCATCCATCTCCTTCTAACATGCCTGTAACTGCCTATTTTAATTGTTCAAATATACATTAATATCAATTAAATGGAACTGGAAACCATGTTAGCCTTAATGCAGACGCAAATATCTACAAAGCTCAATATTACCAAGTATTTCTGTCTAGTTTCTAATGCAAATAAATAAGTAAGACAAAAATAAATAAATAAGACAAAACTAACTCATAAAAAGCTTGATTTAAGTCAGTATTTCCTTAACAGTCATGAAAAAGTACTAGTTAAGCTGGCAGATTATTTAACATAAGACAGGAAAAATGTCTTGTCATAAGTGAAACTATCTGAAAATTTAACTGGTGCTTTTTTTTAATCAATATTATTGACTTAAAACAAGCTCTTACATCTTGCTGAAAAATTACTTATAAGTTAGTTTTGTCTTATTTTAAGTGTACTAAGATATTTTCATTAGAAACTACAGTAGACAGAAATAATTGGTAATATTTTGTGTTTTTGCAGAGCAGCTTTCTTTATATCCACTCTTTTGGCTTTAGCCAATCAGGGCCAAAGAAAACAAACGCTGGTCCCAGATTGGCTGATTTGAAAATGCCAGCAAATACAATAATAAGTTTTCATTCGCTTGGATGAAGTGAACTGTATAATGTTTTTTAAATTACTTACAGCATGAATAAACTTATCCATGTGATTGTAATTGTGTTTTTTTTATTGAATGTTGCAAAATTGTTGTTTTTTTTCGACATTAGCAGAATATTTTGTGAACGTTTTCTGTACATTTGCAATGGAAACAGTTAATATATGTTGAGTGGACCTGAATCCTCCTGTTGAGGTAAATGGTTTTCATTTTCTAGAAACTTTAGCTGCTCACTGTGACATAAATATGAACTAGGACTGATGTCTGTTTGACGCGCTAGCTCCACTTTTGTCCTCCATTATTCTCTGCTTAATAAAAATGGCGTCCTATAGTTGTAAAGCAATTACAAAGTCCACAGATCATTTAATTTACACTTGTTAGACACACACACACACACACACACACACACACTCGGGGCAGACTGTGTAGTGGTGTTGATTTGTTTTTCTTATTTTAGAATCCGACTTCCTTCCCTCCTGATCTGGATCTCATTTCCTGACACTTTTCCCCCAGGACTCGGTGAACACGTTCAGTCGACTGCATGTGTGTGTTTGACCATAACATATGCAGAGGTTTGACTGATTAGCTCTGGAAATGTTTTGGAGAAATAGAAGAAACTACAGCTGGAGATTTTTCTCTTTTTGCAACTTATTTTCTTCCACAAATTTATCTTAACATGCAGTTTAGTTGCATTTATTTACAGATGCGTAAAGTTTTAGGCAGCAGTCCGACAAACTGTGCAGCCCAGAAATCAAGTCATTGATTATCCTGTTTTTTTACGCAGTCCGGTCTATACAAGGAGTTTTTGTTAGTTGAGGTAGAGATTTAAAGTTATTTCAAAACAAATACATGAAAAACAAATCCAAACTCTTAACTTCAGTTTTAAATAAAACACAGCCAACACTATAAAAATGTTATAATATTTGCCTATTTTATTTTACATTTAGCATATCTAAAATATTTATAATAAAACAATTTAAGTAGCTGAAATAAAAAACATTCAGTGCTGCCTGACTTTATTGGCTGGTGTTTGAAGTAGCCAATCAAGGAGTGCCAATCATTTTCCTTGCAGCTGATTGGCTGTTGATGTTAGCTTCTGCAGTACTGCTAAGACCTTTTCCACTGTGCATATTAATGCATATTAAGATATATTTGGTCTCTGTTGAAATAGGAGATTATTATAGTTTTTATAAAGTATTTGTGGATTTTAGTTATTTGTGGTTCCTGACTCCAGCAAATACCGGGGATCCACTGTCTTCTCATTTGACGGTGATTTAGGGAGCATTAACAACAGTCCTGTTCATTTAGCTTTAATAAAGTCTAGAACATTTTTCTACAAAGTCTGGTTTGTTTGAACTCTGGTCCGCCTAAAACCCTGGGCCTCGGTTCTGTTTAAATGAACTCTGGTTTGTTTTGAATGCATAGATGAACCTCAAGTGGACCAGAGACCGCTCCAAAAACAGGAAGTGGACTACAGTGCAGTGCCTTCTGGGTAAATACAACAAAAGTGAAGTCTAGCGCTAGCAGGAGAAATGACTACTTCTTCGTTGTCTTTTACAAAAGACAAAAGAGGAATCCTGCAACCTCTAAAATCTGATGTTTCTCCACTTTAGTTACATTTGGTGAAGAATGTTGAGCTCAGAGTCTTCAGAGGTTTTTAATTTGTTTCCTTCAGTGGTTCTTGGTGCAGCGCCCCCACAGGCATGGAGGGGAACAGGTTTGTGAACCGATTTGATTTGTTTGTCCCAGTGTGGAAGAAAACCACAGCAGCTGAAAATGGAAGAAATGTTGCAATTTTAGTCCCAAATCGAGTTGAATTTATCAAACTATCAGGTGGGAAAACAGCGTAAGATTCTTTATTTTTCCGTTGACAAACTTCTTTAAAAAGTTGATTTAACTGAGTTAACATAATATTCAAAGTATTATAATTTTTACAATCTGTGTCTGGATAATTTTACACCATGTATTCCAGTATTTCATGGTGTTTCAGGTGGAAAAAGCATGCAGGTCAGTTTTAGCATTTGCACAAAAAAAAAAAAAAACCTTGACATTTTGTCTATCTGCTGAAGACGATGTCTGCAAAACTCCTGCAAACTCCATTCTTCAGTTTTCTATTTCCTCTCATTCATAATGGGGTTCATAAATCAACAGACCTATAATTAGTCCAGGCGAGGAGGAACTTGGGAACGAAAAAAATCTAGAGAAAATCTCGTACAAACACAACCACCTCCACCTAATTACTTCTTCTTCTTCTACCCTTCATTTTGTAGCGAAGATCAACCCTGTAACTCACCAGAACTAATATCTGGGCGACTCGGAGGAGGTGGAGGAGTGTTTCTGGGCCTCCTGACTTCCAATTATAAGTCCATTTGGTCACGGATATTTGAGAAGCGGCGGCGAGAAAAAGAGAGCAGGAGAGAGATTTGAATATTTGGATATTGTGGGAGTTTGTTCCTCTCTCCATCAGCGCTCGCTGCCGCCGATCAATTTCTCATTCCATAACCTTGGAAACTGCTTCGGGTCACAACGAATCAATGAGCGCTTCTCCTACAGAGAGATGAATAATTATCTAAACTCTATGAATCACATAAATGACTTATTCATGCGTTATTTTATTTAGGTTACGCTGCATAATAGAGCTGCAGTGAATGAGATGGATGATTTGAAAGGAGAAGACGGGCCGAGTCAGATGGATGTTACTGATTTCTGCTTTCAGTTTTACAGCACTGCTGAAAAGTTTAAAGATTTAAACTGATTACATGATTAAAGATTCAATTACATTTTTGTTTATCAGAGTAGAGTTAGAAAATTGTTACTCTTTCTACATTCAAAAACAAAAGTATTTTGTCTAGTTTCTGGTGCAAATTGTTAGTATAATTAACTTTTCAGCAAGAAGTAGCAGCTTGTTTAAAGCCAAGTGAAATAATCTGCCAGTGGAACAACTTTTTAACACATATGAGAAAATACCCCCCAAAAAGCACTTCCTGTTTTGTTTATATGAAAATATCAAAATAAAAGCACTTCCTTTGTTTTAATGTAGAAGTTTAACACTTACTACACTTCATAATGGACAGTAGTTTATCCCTAATGAGACCAAGGCAAAATAGAATTTGATTAATTCACAAATGTAACATTAATCGTTTTTAATATCTATTATTTTTCAGAGAATATAATGTCTTTCTAGAGAGATATTACAATTACATTACACTTCAAAATAATATAAATCAACTTAACGGATTTTTTTTGGATGACAAGTGAATGTTAAACTGTTATATTGTATGATAAATATTAAAAGATTGAGTTAGAGATGCACCAGATGTTTTAAAATATTTATTTCAGTTGTTTTGATTTGAGATGGGACCTTAAATTTGGGTGAAAAACTTCAAGTTTTGAATAAATTACTTGTCAATATCTCTTAATATAAAGGAGCTTCCTGTTTAGTTACAAACTATATGGTTAATAAAATTGTCAACTTGATAAAAATATAATTGAATTTAATCTGGCATTACATAATAAGTTTTATTTTGTGTAAAGTGGAAGTGAAGGTTGGGGGCTTTGCTAACGTGTAACATGGGATTAATAATATTTTAGATGTGAATTCGTCCAAATTATTTATTCTTTGAATTTTCTTTTAGTCAAGTAATTGTTTCTCCAGACATTTATTGGTGTTTTAAGTTTTGTTTTGGCAGTTGGTGGTCACCATAGCAACCAGTAACGGACAGCTCCGCCCCCTTTTGTTCTGTGACGGTGGTATGTATCGGTATCAGCTCTGTTTGCTTTACAAGTATTATATTTTAACATATTTCTAGACAAATGTAATCATGCAGTGTTTCATGAGTAACTTTGGTATGTTTTGAACGTTTTTAACTTTTATCATTAATGTTGTGCATTTTAGCTACGTTTAACTTTACAACTGTGAACCGATGCTAACAGATGCTAACTGCGCATAGGGAGCTGTAGTTTGCTTATGGTTATTATATTTTATATAATATATAGGCTGTTTAAAACCCAACCTGACATGTTTTTCTCAAGCAGATCTCCTGGGAGATCTAAATTTCTTTTTTTTTTTACATCACTTAAAAGCTATCTGTGCCTTTTACAATTCCCTTGGGCAGACTGGTTTTTTTTCCCCCATCTCTTTGACTTCCTCTTACATCAGCAGATCCATGTTCATGTTCAATAAGTCCAAACGATGAAAAATGAAACGGCTTTACTTACCTCTTGGGGGAACACATGGATGATCACATCCAGTGAATAACGCTGACCGTATTGATCACGGTGGAGACGAAGCGTTTTAGAGGAAGGTCTCTGTTTTGTGCGTCTTCCAGAAAGAGAAAAACCATCTGCATCCAGTCACGCTGGATTTCCTGTTGACAGTCAGAAGACTTTTTGTTTTTGCTCCACTGACTCATTCAGTTGGAGTAAATTCAGACAAAAGAATGAATATGCAGGCGTTTGTGATTTGATTTGTTCAGGTGTCTGAGTCTCTCAGACACCTGAACCTCCTCTGAGCTACATTTTGTTAGAATCCATTTTAGAGTTTAATTCATTCATGTTCAAGTTTTTGACAACTTTGGCTTCTCACTTTCCCAGCGAACCTTGAGAATTGTGAAATGGCTGAGAACTGGGGCTGTAACTAATGATTATTTTAGTAATAGATTCATCTCTCCATTATTTTCACTATTAATCGGATGTAGAAAAATTAACACATTCTGTAGTTGCAGTTGCGGAAACAAAGTTCTGCTGAACCACAACAGTTTGTTTCATTTGTGTATTTAGGTCATTTTATTTACATTTGGTAACTGATTTCAGAATCTTTTGTTGGGAATGTCGCCCCCCCTCCCAACTCAACGTTTATTCTCACACATGAAAATGGCTGCAAACAGACGTGCAATTATACAACCGTACATCTTTGAAAAGCAGAAGCGGAGACTTCTGCACAACCAACAACAGTGCAGCAAGTGGTAGCAGCAAAACTCTTGTCTTTTCCAGCAGTCATTGTACAAAAGTAAAACCAAGCTCTGCTTGGGTTGCTAGGTAACGGGGCTGGGCTAGGCGGAGCTTGGTAAGGTCCATGGTGCAGTGCCTGTTGAATGTGACTTATCAGGAGATTTTTGAAACAGCTCATTTTCTAGACACCAAAATATATGAACTTATTGCCAAAAAGATGTTTGTTTTTTTTAGAGCTTGGGATGTTTTTAGATGCAGTTGAAACCCAAATGGAAATACAAAAATGTGCAAACTGTGAATTTTGCAGAGTTTCACAGGATCTCACTACATGCATGTACACATGTTTTTTCTTACATATGAAACTGTGATTTGCTGTCAGCCCTTTTGAGTTTGGGAATTTAGTATATATACACCATAGTTTTTTTTCAGATTGTTTCACTTGCATTACACATAATTAGCATTAAAAGGCTTAAGATGGATCATTTTTGTTTGTTGCCTACGCCCGGGGATGCCCCAGGGGTGGAAACAAATTAAAAAACACAAAATAAGAAAGTTGACAACTCCTTTTCTTCTATATAATATCTCTTTATTTCATTTTTATTGGCTTCATACAGCAACCAACTTCTACAGTAGTGTACAAGGGGCATACAGTCTGCGAGTTTCCTTTTTGTCCATGTTGAGTGATTTCTGTACACATCTTCACAAGACCGTTCTTTCCTGTAATACTTCTAAACATATTTCACAGTAAAGTTTCTTCAACCATTAAACATTTTTTGTCTTTGATTGCAAATATCTAGAATATGTCTAGGTTTTTGTTGCATTCACATACACTGATCAGCCACAAGATTAAAACTGTTACTGGACATAATTTATTACTGCATAAATCTGAGATTTTCCTTCCAGATGACTGCAGAACAGAACAGAAACGCACTATGAAAGGAGATTCGGACCATTTGGAAAAAAAGAATTCAGATTTTTTCTTTCCTCAGAATTTTGACATTTAATCACAGAAGAATAAAGTCAGAATTGTGAGAAAAGTTCTGATTGTACTTTTAAAAAATTTCTGACTCAGAATTTTGACTTTAATCTTCTGATATAAAAAGTCAAATTTCTGACCAATAAGAATTCAGACTTAGTTTTCATAGAATCCTGACTTTTTCTCATAAATTTGACTTATCTGAGATTAAAAGTCCAAATTCGAGGAAAAAAGTTAATTCTGAAAAATAGGTCAAAATTATGAGAAAAAACTCAGATTTATTTATTACCTTTCTCAGTGTCCCTAATCCTCTTCTGCCCATATAACACCGATGGTTTTAATGTTGTGGGTGACCATTTATATATCTCTGACTGGCATACTTGCTTGTTTCTCCGCCGTATATTTCTCTCACTTTTCCATAAAAACAAGCAGTCCTTTCTCCACTTTTTGATCTTTTGCCTGCAGGTTTTTCTTCTCATAGAACCCCATTCTGTTCGTTCGTTCGTTTTAGTCCTCCAGAACCGCCATGTTCCAGATGAGGCTCTGAGTTTGTGTGAGTTTTGCCTTCAGAGTCTCTCAATGTCTCTGTATTTCTTCCTCAGTATAGAAACTTGGTCCCTGAATAGGACGGGGTCCAGCCTCATCTGGGAGTGCACCAAAGGCATGAAGCCCAGCCACCGGCTGAAGGCGTTCATACAGGTCTGTCGCTGAGCGAAATGGTCGGGGTCAGCCCATCGAGATGCTTTGGAGCCCTGAGTGTAGAAGATAAAGGAGCGAAGAGGGAGAATGAAAAGTCAATAGTGAGATAAAAAAATTCATATAGATTAGAACCGGTTTAAAAATAAAATGTTGTCTTATGCAGTAGTGACTTCCAAAGTATGTCAAGACGAATACAGTATAGGTGTGTTTGTAATATAACATGTTTAAAGAGTGCAAGTATTTTTGCGCTGTAAGTTTTTATAACCCTTATGGCAACCCCAATACAACCCTTATAGAAATCCTAATTCTGAGAAATAAAATCTGAATTCTGTGAAAAAAAAGTTTTTTGTGCCCCTGATCCTCTTCAGAAGTCTGAAAATGATAAATGCATTGAATGTCTTATACTTTCTTCCTGAATTTGAAAGGCCCTCTATTAGATTGTGCAGCTGAGGGGAAACTCGAGGGAAGCAGAATCAGCTTTGGCATTGGGATGAAGAGATTGATCCAATGGCTGCTGGAGGTCATGTAGGATAATTAAACTCCAACAAATCAAGTGACAGATGCGGTTTGGCATTAGAATCAACATTTTCCTCCAAAAACACAAAACTCTTCAACGTCAGTTCATTGAAGTTGCTCCTGTTGGTCAAAGTTTCCCAAACATTTCAGCAACTTTTACCTTCTCGGTGCTAAATGTCTCGCCTGCGTTGCTTGAAGCAAAGTCACAAATCAACAATTGAGAGGCAGGAAAAGTGAAATGAGTGAAGTCGGGGGTAAATCTTGGTTTGCTGTGCTGCCTTCACAATTAAGACATTAATCACAGAGTTCATACTGCAGAGTCATCGTCCTGCCTGTGGTCAGGCCATCAATCAGAACCTGACATTGAGCTGGCTACGTCAACACACACACACACACACACACACACACACACACACACACACACACACACACACACAGCACATGTCGGGCTTTCCTATGCGGCAGGGAGTCAAACTCATTTTTGTTTTGGGCCAAATCAAGATCATGAATGCTCTTAAAGGGCCGGTTGTGCCAGAATGTATTGATAAAACTTGTTCACAAACTGAAAATATGAATGAATCCTCAAAATTAAATAATATTGAACATCTTGTCCAGAACTTTGGGATTGTTTTGTGATTTTCTGTAATAGAAATCAAAGTGTTTGTGGTACTAACCTGGAAATATTTGTGATATTTATTTATGATAAATATGCTGTAATTTTGTGACGAACGCTGAACACTGGAACTGGATAAGATATTTTAAATATCCAAAAGTAGTAATTGAACGAAAATTTAAAACCCAACACAACCAAAACCATAAATAAAATAGATTATTTAGCCTCCAAAAACAAAATTGCTTTTCATAAAATGTGAATGTAAATTATCTAGCCTATTTTAAATCTTCATAGAAATGTATTTCTGTGTTTTATCTGAACTATTTTCTCTTAACTGTAGAGCTCTGGTGAATGGATATAAACTTTAATTTGAAAAACCTTCAAACTGAAAACTGACCTGGAACATATCAATAGCTCGTTAAAGAGTAGAAGAAGAAAAACACTCGTCCTGACTTGTTTAATGATGAATAGAGTGTCGTGTTTCTGACTCGATCTGCTGCTGACTCACTTTGATTTTTAAATCTTTCAGAGCTTGTGCCGCCTTACAGCTGCAATCAGTCTCCACTTCAGGCGCTGGATGATTTACAGCACAGACCTTAACATTTATAGCCTGGCGCTGGCTGGCAATGGCATTATTATAGAGTTCAATATATTTATTTTCCAGTATTTTATTTGGTCAGAGTCCTTGAATACAAATGTGTTTGCTGTTCAGTAAATCCTATACTTTGTCCATAAATCCTCATTTGTTTCCTTCTGGTCCTTCATCTTAACTTTCCTATTTTCCTATTTATTACTTATATTCTGCAAACAAAACCTTGTTTTTCAACTCATTTTGCAGGTTTTGTCTCTTTCTGCTACATTCCAAAGACTTTTAAAGTCATTCTGGTCTCTAAATTCACTTGAAGTGTTAAATTTGTGCTTCAAGGTTAAAACACATCAGCAGTTTGACTTTTTAAGAACAAAGAAGTTGATTCTACAGCACACAAAACCGAATTTCAACATTTTTATAAGTTTAATAATTAATAAAAGACCATTTTATTTATATTTTATAACATTTTAATGTTTTCTCTGGAAAATTTGAAATTAAACTTTTTTTTTCTAGCAAATTTTTGGCTTTTGGAACTCAAAGATTTCCAAGTTTTATCTATAAAAATTTATGAAATTAATCTTTTTTTCTAGCAAACTGTCAACATTTTAGCTCAGAAATTTCCACGTGTTTTCTCTAGAAACTTTGAGATTAACCTCAAGATTTCTGACTTGTTTTTCTAGCTAATATTTGCCTTTTCAAGTTCATAAATGTCCACGTTTTTTCTAGAAAATTATCCTCAAAATTGGCAGAAATGTATTTCTCCTTTTGTTTTTTTTCTATCTAAAATGGCTCTAAAACACCTCCATACTTTTCCTTTCTCGTACGGCTCCCCCATCTTTGTTTCTGTGTCTACTGGCTCCTCTTAAGGATGACCAGCAGCGCCCTTTGCTGGATGGAGGCCAAACTGCAATGCTAAAAGAAGGTCTAAACTGACTTCATTAGTCAATCAAATAATTTTAAAGTATTTAATGTAATGTGTTGGGTGTTTGTGTAAATGTTTAAGTGAAACTGCGTCACCTGGCCCATCATGGTCTCCTTGTACTGCTTCTTCTGTGTGACTTTGATCGGCGGCTGCTTGGTGACGGCTGAAACCAGGAAGTTCATCAGGATGTCTTCGCAGTTGGCCATGCGGTCCACCATGGTCAGCAGGCTGGCTGGGATGTAGTGAGTGAACAGGAAGTGGTAGTATCTGATGACACAGTGAAGAGAGCTTCAGCGTTCTGGTTTCCTCGTTCTGGTCTTTTAAATTCAGTGCTGCTGTTGTGTTGCTCTCGCAGCGTGGGAACACTAGATCACTGTCAGGTCTTTTACCTCCCTGCCAAGGTCTGCACTCGCTCGCTCTTACACACACACGCACACACACCACCTCTAATTCGTGTTGTCTGCTTTTGTTGGCATTTGAGAGTGGAAATAACAAAAGAACTAAGGAGGTGCATTCAGCATCCAAACAATGGAGCGAAGAGAAAGCCGTTTATCTGCGAGACAAGACGCCTGAAATCCCTTTGGAGAGGAACACTCTCGGCTGTTCAATTTACTGCTCTGCTACATGCTCCAATTTACCTTTTTTTCTTTCAAATTTCATTACTAGTATCACATTTTAAACACTTTTAGATAACAGAGCAGCTATATTGTTTCATGTAATTCTCTAGTGAAGAAAATGAGTAAGATGATCTCAGTGAATGAAAACGGTTAACGTGGCTGTCAGGTGGATGTTTTAAAGGTTTGGCTTGGAGCCGATTGCAGAACAATTACAACCCAAAGAGCCAACAGTAATAATGACAGAATGAGCTTTACTGTGAACAATGGACAGCATCTGTCTGCACAGCCAACATACAGCTGACATCCGGTAAATAACTGCCAAGAGGCGGGTCTTAGTGCTGTCAATCACTTGGGACACCCGTAGTTTAGATTAAAAAAAAAACAGAAATACATGCAAATAGTTAATTAAAAGACACGTGTCTATTGTATGTATCTTATTACATGCCATTTTCTTGTCTGGTTGTATTCCTAGAAGCATATTCCGAGTAAAAGAGAAGGATTCTGTGAATAAAAATAAGTGCAGGGCTTTTTCTGGTCAGCTGGAAGTCATTCAGGGCTTTGTACCTGTGGTAAAAAGCTGCTCCTGTAAGTACCATGGAGTAGTCATTAGTCCACTTGGAGGTGTAGCCCCAGCGTGATCTGGAACTATCCCAGTAGTGGCTCCTCGCCGGATAACCCACAATCCGCTCTGGAAAACTTTGCCATACAATAAAAGCAAAGTCCACCTGGAGAAGCATAAAAGCAAAGACAGCCAGGGTGGAAAGAGGGTAAATGGAAATCACAGCAGTTGCTTTCTTCTTTCCCTTTTAGTACTTTAGCTTTGCACAGTGTAAGACTTGGAGCCAGCTGTCGACAGAAATGCAATGTAATGATTTCACTCGTCAAGAAGTTACTGCAGCTTTTAATGTAGCTTTGCCGCTACAGGTGACTGAGCTGAACGTTTTTCATCTGTCAAACCGTCTTCAAGGGACGTGTGAGAAATCTGTAGCAAACTGTACAAGTTGAATCAGGCGGGAGCTGTTTTATATGACAGGGTAAGGTTTGTTCAGGTGGAGTTTATGGGAATTAGCTGTTGGTGCTTTACCTGCAGCAGGTGGGTGTTTCTGATGTGTGTTATTCCAACATGAAGTCAACCTGGAGCCACAAAAAGCAACTTAAAAATTCTGATGTGAGCTAAAACGTTGATAGTGAATGGCGAAACTCAACATTTTGTTTCGTTTTCCCAGTCTAAATACTGGAATGCTAAAACTCCACATACTTCCAGTAGCATCAGTGATTTTATGAGGATTATGGTGGCTTACAAATGTATTGGAAGTGATTTATTTTGATTCCTTGAACAAGTTAGGGTAAGACAACGGGCTTGTTGCATTATATCTAAGGAAGCTGCTTTTGGCCGCAACCCCCAACTCAACATTTACACTTACACGTAAAAATGGCTGCAAACAATTCTACAGCGGTGCAGCTTTGAAAAGCAGAAGTGGAGCCTCCTGCATGACCAAAAAGAATGCAGCAAGTTATTCCTGGATGGCAAGTGAACAATAAAACACGTGTCTATTGTACAGGGCATACAGTGCTGACCAAACGTGCTGGAGCTAAGCTTGTGTTAACAGGCGGAACTCTGCTGGCGTTGCCGGGTAACGGGCGGAACTCTGCTGGCGTTGCCAGGTAACGGGCGGAACTCTGCTGGCGTTGCTGGGTAACGGGCGGAACTCTGCTGGCGTTGCCGGGTAACGGGCGGAACTCTGCTGGCGTTGCTAGGTGAGGAGTCAATGCCTGCTGATTTGGAGGTTTTTGAAACAGATAATTTCTCAGAGACCAAAAACATCAACTTGTTGCTAAAAAACCAGCGTGGTGAATTCTTTAAGCGCTTGGTCTGTTTTTAGAAGCAGTAGAAAGCAAAATGGAAATATAAAAATGTGTAAAATGTGAATTTACTTCAACTGTAAGATCTTTAATTGGCAACATCCGCAATCCTACTTACTCAAGTTTATTTCTTTGTCTTTTGTAATGTTTTCACCATACTGAAAGCCCTTCGCTCCCCCAAAGACAAAACGATTACAAAAGTAGATAAACAATATTTAAATTCCTATCAATGACAAAAACACAGCAGCAAAGTAGGAACCTTATGTGGGATTGTGTGGAGCACCTGGCCGTCCTTGAAGGAATCTGATCCACCTGACAAAGACCCTCCTTTGAATTCAAAAGCACCACTGAGACACGCAGGCAGACACACCAGAGAATAAGGGGATCAGCACATAATAAAATACTTGGCTACACAGACACCGGCGCGCACACATCACCTGGGGAAGCGGACAGAAAATTAATTACCACAACTGCACGGAAGAAGAGCCGGCGTTGGGGAGGAGAGCCCTGAAAGTGGATGTACTTTAGTGATACCTTGCGGCTTCTGTCATGAATCGTGTGAGCAATTACTGTAAAGCGGCGGCGCTAAGCCGAGAGAAAGGTTGCAGCTGCTGCTCCCAATGCAGCCGCCGATCAATTGGCGCGTTGGCGGCGTGTGTGGTTGAGTCTGAGCGCATCAAAACGTCTCCACAGCCGGGCTGAAAGGATTAATAATATCCTGCAAATCTAATTTTCCCCTCGGTGATGAAGAGGTAAAATGGAGCGACAATGACAGATTACAGGACTCCTTATTCTTATTCATACTTCTGTTATTGGGACATTAGAGATTAGTCCGTTAATTTGCAATGAATGCAGCTCAGTTACCGTAATTTAACACAGAAGTCATTGAGATGTCGTACGAAGTGATAAAAGTACAACTTTGTATTATACATACTAATAGGTTCTACAAGGCCGACATTGATCTTCGGATCAGAGGGTCAATCTAGCAATAGATCTGTTTCAAATCTCTCCTGACATTTGGGTTTAATGTGTCCAAAGTCATGAGAAGACAAGCACAAGGCATTGTAATCCCTGATACCTGCTTCAGTTTTCAGTGCTTTTCTTTTTGAGATATTGTTGCACTGTTGAGCCTGCGGCATTTGATTTATTTGGAAGAAAACTTGCAAAAATGTAGCTTTTGTCTGCTTTTAGAGGAATCAGTGTTGAAATGTATTTTTATTTCATTGACTTTTTGTCTAATTCAGTTAGTTTGAATTAATAATACTCAACAGAAGATACAATTTTCAAAAAATGTATTAAATTTTTGTTGGACAGCCAACTGACCTTGGCGTTTTCTCCCAACTAGTTGCTATTGGTTTGCACCAGTTGGAAAATCATTAATAAACACTATTTCTACTTTAACAAGTCTTGTTTTAAAGATATTCTGAATCCCACTGGAATTATTGATAATAGCTGAATAAAAATACATATTTTAAATTTGCTGCCTGTGAGTTAAGGATCAGAATTTGATGGGAATACAGAAGAAAACCGTGATTTTAGTTTAGTAAGAATAGCATAGCAGCTGCTAGTTGAAAATGCTAACTCCATAATCATTTAGCCCATGTTTTAGATTAACAAAATCCAGCTTTAACTGCCTGTTGCTTTACTTTTGATAAATAATAAATGTTTAACAGCAGGAAAACTAGCAAAAAAACATGACAGATGTTGTCATTCTGTCTTAAATTCATAGTTTTTCAACAGAAATAAGACACAAAATTCACAAAATCTTTGTCTTCAGTGTGGAAGTTTGAATTAAGAGACAAAGTCAGAAATTATTAGCAAATGTGTTAAAATAATAGAAAGTTAATGGATGTTCAAGAGGAACAAAAAAAGCTTCTTATCTAAACTAATTTTCTTTAACTGGACAAACTGATTTTGAGATAGTTTGTTAATCTCCAGTCTGTATTAATGGTTTTACTTTTTGAGACTTAAAGTTCAAAAGCAGAACAAAATCTGTATTGATTCAAATGACGGTTAGTAAAGTCTTAAATTAATAAAAGTTAGAAAAAATATATAAGTATTGGTAAATTAGTGCTTTAGCTTTACTGGTTAAATAGTATTATTATTATATTATATTGAAATTAAATTACATTCAGAAATCTAACATAAGCTGCAACAACTTTAACGTATAATTTAACATTTGCAGGTTAATTGCAGTTTTGCTTTAGTTGCACCAGTTCCTGCATACATGCACCGAATGAGAGGCGTCTGTTTGTCTTTTCCTCTCCTAGTGGAATAAAACTAATTTAATTAACTGAAATAACGTGATCAGCAAACTGGCAAAGTCAAGCTTTGCTGAAATAATGCAATATGAAAAATGCTAATGAAGGCGTAATGTTCAATCAGGTGACGTATTTCTCTCCGCTCAGAATATTCCCTGGCCATATTTAAAGGGCACCAGGAGTGATGAATTAGTGAGCATTAGAGATTTCCCCGCCTCTGATTAGCTTCTTATTTCTCCTTTTTTCAGGAAGAAAGCAGCTGCTAAAATAAACTAACAATTATTTTAGTTATCGACTAATTTATTGACTGTTTTAACGATTAATCAATTACTAAATTAGTTGCCGATTATTTGAATAACCGATTCATCATGATTAATCTGATTAAGTCCTATTAAAGAACGGGAGTCTATAATCTGCCACATGCAGATGCTGGTGAATTTTTCTTGTCTTTGTTACTTTTAGTAAACTTACTGATTGCTAACACATCAGATTGTACTTTAAAATAGATGCTGCTACGACTCACAGTTATTTAAATTGTCCTAAATGAATGCCACTGGAGTCTTTCTCATCCTCTGTTTTAAGCAACATCTGAGACTTTAATCAAAAATATTCTGTGTGCTCTGACAGAGTAATGATACAGACGCTGAGGTAATGGCTCTGGCAAAACTCCTGACTCCATGAAAGCACTTTGTTTTTCATTAAATCTTTTTCTGCCGGCTTTTTACTTTCCTCTTTGAGCCGTAGTTGTTGCTACACATTCTGTCCCTTTAATTGCTCCATCTTTTCTCCTTCCTCTCCATTTCTTACTGTTCCTTCTTCACTTTTCAGGTTTTTCTTCCATCTTTAAAGTCATCAACACAGGAATTTTGAAAAAGAAACCAGATTCTTGCAGGTTAAGCTCCTTTTAAAAGCAAAACACTTTTGTTTACCTCTGAGTGGTTGCTGCCCTGTTTAGCAGCGCCAGGCAATTCATTTATTTTGATCATTATTCATGACTTTACGTGGACGGCTTGTGCCATTTCAGCATGGATCAATACTGTGTCGAGGTGTCACCTCCTCCTTCTACTGGCTGAAACTCAAGGTACCGACTGGAAGTGAGACTGGGGCAGAGATCATAGTGGGAAGAGGACAAAAAAAGCTTTTTACTAATAAATTGTCCCAGTTTCAATTGAAAGTGAGCATTCTAGTGAGGTTTTGTTTTATTATAATATCCTCTTTATTGTTATAATTTACCTCCCCATCAATGCTACAAAATAAAAGTTTGCAGGTATTTTCTTAATTTGCAGCTTTATACTGTTTTACATTCACTTTGAATGTCAAAAATACCTTTTGGTTTGTTTGTTGTTTTTTTTAAGTGCATGTGATTGTGACGTATGAACATTTATTGAGTGATACATATCAGACATTTCTTTTTTAAAATGTTATTAATTAAGGCTTACAGTGGTGGGTACACTTCTGCTAATCTGCTAATTTCAGTTTAGCGCTTTAGCATGTTTGCTAACTGATGTTCCTTTTACTTTTTCCAGATAAATTCTAAAACACTAATTTACTAGATTATTTTGTAAACTTTCAGCTGAGTAAAGTTCACCTTTGATGACATTTTGGTTATCGACTGTTAAGTATTCTTTAATTAGTTAGCTGGTCGTTTCCATGCTTTTATTTTGAAGTGGGGGACTGTTTACACAGCAGATCCATTTCCTTTTCTCACATTCTTTTTTCTAGGAGTAAGGGCACTAAAGAACATTTATTATGAAGTCAAAATTAAAATGGTGCTCAAAGGTTGTAGTCTTTCAAGGGAAGATATAATTGGAATTAAAGTTAGCGCTTTAGCATTAGCGTCTGCCAGTTAGCATGTTAGTATAGTGCTTTAGCTGTAGCAGAACTAATGTTTAGGATTAATGCTTGAATGTTGGTTCAAACGTTGCATTTTATATTGCTTAATCCAACAGACATTCACACGTTAAACTGTGGACAAACACAACCAACAAAACAGAAAATTCTTAAGCTAAATAAATTAAATTAATCAACAAAAAGCTTGTAGGAGCTTAAAAACGTTAAACTAGAATCAAACCGACATTTAAACTGACAGTATTTGAATTGAAGTTAACACTTTAGCATTAGCTTCTGTTAAATACTATGTTAGTGTAGCATCTTAGCTTTAGCAGGGCTAATGTTTTACAGTTAGCGTAACTAGCTTGTCAGTTTACCCAGTTTGTGATTGTGCAGCCTATAACATGACCATAACCATCTAACTTTTGAATGAATTACTGAAATTCATTTATATTTTAATAATTTACTGTAAAGTTGTGGGACTATATTTCCTTTGCTGGGTGGGAGAACGTTGCGCTAACAGGACTGACTGTGAAGAGATTCATTCAGAAGTTGTAATCTGTGTCTAGTAGCGTTGTGAGCTGACAGCATGGCTGCCTCACCTCGTTTTCTAGATGAAGTATTTGTGTCTAAGTTGTCTGGTTTTTAATCAATAACTCACCTCATTGGTTGAGAGAACAGAGTCTTCATCCAGACTGAGCACAGCGTCGGTGGTGATGATGTCGTTGTGTGGGAAAAAACGGCCGCTCATCATCTGCAGAGAAAAACGCAAACCGTCCTACATTAATATAGTCTAATGAATCCAAAACAAGAAAACTACAGAGACAAAGCAGCTTTAAAAGGCCAAATAAATCTCATTTACTTCATTTTTGAATGATTATTTGTAGAGAGACATAAAAAATCTGAACTTAATAAACAAATAGTTGTTTCACCCCCAGCTGTGGGTCTGTCGATCAGCAGCGCCTAATAGCTTTTGTGTGACTATCAATTCAGCGCCTGACAGAAAACATTGTGGACCCAGATCCATCAGCCTAAAGATGGCCGCCGAAGTTATTGACTCGTAATTAAAGCATGAATTATTCAACTGTTTGTTTGGAGAACAAATGAAGGGACAGAAATTGATGTTTGAGGAAAAGGAAAGTTCTGGTTCCTCACCTAAAAAATGTTGAATACATCTAAGCATTATTTTGAACAAACATGAATTCAGTTAACTAAAAATACTTTTGTAAATTAACTTCACATTTATCTAATTTACAACCTGTACTGTAATAATAAGCTTCACTGATTGTTTACTGTACTGCATCTTTAGGCCTTAGATGCTAATTTCAAAGCTAATTTTTAGCTTGCCTTAAATAATTAGATAAATTCTAATTTACTTGGCTGTTTTGTTAACTTTAAATTAAATAAAGTTTGTCATATCAGTTTTACTGTGCACTGAATTTGGTTGAAGCACGATAAAAGTGTTTCATATCAGTCGATGTTGATAAAATGCTGCCAAACTGGTGACGTGACATTTCTTGTTTTTTCTGCAGTTTTTACTCCATATTGTTGTTTTTACTTATTTTATTTTTTCTCCAAAGAGTTTTTGCGGCGCTAGTGGCTCGTATTTTTTCGACAGTAGGCAGACAGGAAGGAGGGTGAGGAGAGGGGGGAAGACATGCGGTAAAGGTCGTCGGGACTGGGAGTCGAACCCGCGACGTCCGCGTCGAGGACTAAGGCCTCCAAACGTGGGGCGTGCTAACCCCCTGCACCGCCACAGCACGCCCCCATATTGTTGTTTTTTAGTTTTAACCAGTTACGAGGCAAAACTTTAAACTGCTGCTGCGCCAGTTACTCAACAAGTTGTTGCTAGGTAACCAATGAGTGAGTGAGTTGCTAGGTAACCAGAGAGTGAGTGAGTTGCTAGGTAACCAGAGAGTGAGCATTCCACCAACCTGGACAATGGAAAGATACATTTCAGTTAAATATATCAGCTTATGGAAAAATCTTGACAGTAAGATAAAACAATAAATCTCTTTTTGGTATTTAAAGAAACTTAAAAATCGTTACGATGAAGCGATATGGGGTTGAATAAGCTGATGTTTTTTTGTATATTTGAAATATATATAAATAATCTAAGTTGAATAGCTAATTTTCTCCTACATGAATAGGGGGAAGATATTATAAGTTTATACTTTCTTCTTTTTATTCATGATTTATTTTAGTTAGACTTCAACTTACTTTATTGTCATTGTACAAAGACATAACAGTGAATTTGGCAACAAAATTGGTTTCAGAAAAACTATAAGTGTAACTATAAATACATACAGCTATATAAACGTGTTACTAGTGCAGGCAAGAAAAAGAAATAAAGTAAAAATATTAATAAAAACAAACTAAAATAATTAAACAAATAATATATTACTAAATACATATAACTTAGCATTTCATAGTTATATGAACTATTCATATTTATTATTGAGTGAATGAAATGAAAAATAAAATAGGACAAAATAGAAAAAGAAAATAAATTAAAGATTGTTCAGCCTGGCGGGGACAAATAAAACCTGGCGGGCCACCAGGCTTATAATACCCTGATGGAATCATTAAAATACACAAACAGCAACAAATTATCACTACTTTGGTTGTCACCTTAGTGGACATGGTGTAATGTGCAGGTTTGTTGCTGCAGCTGCAACATTATTAACGTGTAAAAAGAAAACTTTAAGGCGGCACAAGCCTAAAGTAGAAAGCCAGTTTAGTTTATTACACAAGTGCCAGCATGATGCATTAGCGTGCAGGCCGAGTTCGACTGCATGTTTCTTCACCCAGGATCCTAAAAAACATGCCGCTGTTTTAATATTTGTTGGTTTCATCTCGAATTAGCCAAGATTTGATGCCAATTTAATTAATCTTCATTTTAGCTGCTGTCAGATTCCTGGAAATGGTTTTAAGAGTCATTTAGCAAAGATGGTAGATGTCTGCAAGTATCACACAGATTATTAAGCTGCTAGACGCAGAGTTCAAACTTATCAAGACATTTCCTGAAACATGAGATTTAAAAATACGTCAGTTTAAAGCAGACGTGCAATTTCACATTACAGAATTACCTTAAGGTTATTTTTTGAGATTAAAGCATTTTATAATCAGTCAGGTGATAAATTCAGCCAGGAAGACAAACACTTTGGCACAAATGGACTGAATGATGTAATTTTACTTTTTGCTTAGATTTTCTCTGTTTTAGAGTGTTATTTGATATTTTAAATTGATTTCTAGATAAAATAATCAGTGGCCCAGAACAAAAAAGAAGGAAAATTAAATATGTAAGTAAATTGTGTGTTAATAATTTTAATACAATATAATGTAGGAAGAAATGTTAAACCTAGAAATGCATACCTTTAGACAAAACAGATTCATGCCATCTTTATCTCTAACCTCATTATAAACTCATGTTTCTGTCAGTTCTCGGCGTTTGTTGTCGTTTCTGTTTACCACTTCAAACATTTTGCTCTTGCTACATTAAATGCTGGCTCTTATCAGCTGAATCAAACTCTACGGCGGTTTTGTAGTTGTCCGGGTAACCGTCCCACCCCCACTGCTTCCCTCCGGCCGGCGTCGATCCGTTTTGCCTCTGGACTCAGATTAGATCCATCTGATACCTCTGGCAGTTCAGTGGTCTGTTATCTTCATCACCTCCCTTTACTCCTTCCTTCTCTGCATATGTGAAAGCAGCTTATATCTGCTTTCATCTCCTTAACTTCTTCAAATTTGAGATCCATTGGCAATTTGCAGTGTTAAGAGCAATCATTTCTTTAATAATTAACATTTTATGATCACTTAGATGCTAAATTATGGATGAAACTCCCATTAATTCTGTTATGTCGAAGTTAATATGTTTTGATTTGATGTTTCCTTTGAAACGATGTTTAAAAAAAGTCATCGTGTCTCAAGGTTGGTTGAGGCTGCAGCTAAGTGATTGCAGTCTGGGCTCCTGTTTTTCAGCTGATCTGACAGATTAAAAACAGCCGAGTGAAGCGGAGTCGGAGCCCGACAACAGAGAAGAAGTAAAGGTTCGCTGATGGAGTACAACACTCAGCATTATAGAGTAGAAACAGTCATAACCAACAACAAATTACTGTGCTGCTGCACCCTGTTGAGACAAATGACACTTTCTGAGCGTGCGTGTTTGTCGTTATTACAGCAGGAGCAAACAGAAATTGAAGCAAACGCACCCGAGAGCATCTGTCCTGGCAGCACGACAATATACCGCGTGACTAATTATAGGACCGCACGCACCGCAAGAGGCTTTTTACTGTCACCCGTGGAAACGTCGCTCCGGTTTTTCAAGGGGGGGAGACATTTACATGAAAACAAACAGAAGCAATTAGCCGACGAGTCGAGAGCCGCACACAGAGAGACGTTTACATAGAGGTCGCGAGGGAGGTTCGGCGTTTTAGAGGCTGAACGGTCGCAACTAATGAGAAAATTAGAACAATTTAAAGTGTAAAAGTACCCAAAACAGCTGGGAGGTTATTCAGCTTCTGGGTATTCTTGAAGAAAGGCTATTACCCAGTTATGCTGCAAATAACAATATCCACAGATTTGTGCTGTTATAGCTCACAATAAAAGCTGGAATCCGTCAGCTTCACTGCTTTAAGTGTTTGTTTTACCCAGAAATAATAAAACGTTTGATGGCAAAGGACAGATGGTTATCAAACTAAACTGTCATTTATCCTGTCCTCCGCTCTGTTAAAGACTCCTGCTATGTTTCAAGGCAGACATATTGGAAATATGCAGCTTTGATTACATTTAAAACCTCGTCTGCAGGTTTTTGATTTGTTTTCAATGGGAAAAAAGTTTCACTTTTCTCTTCCTTACACATTTAAAGATTTTAAAGGAAACTTCTTATGCTCCTTTAAACAGAATGATTTTTTGCAAAAAATGTAATGAATACTTGGACGAACACAATTAACTGAAATATCTTTATAAATACCAGATATTTTTCTTTCCATAAAAACTAACAGCTAACTTAATCCACAGAGACAAAATACTGTCATTTATACCATAGAAGCAGAAAGTAAAAAATACATTTTAAAAAAAATTCTAGTACTGTGTTGCTTCGTTAGCTCTGATTTATTAATTTTTCTAGACTTGGACGTTGTGCAGCTGAAAGGATTTTTGCTCGTATTTTTATACCTTCAGATAATCTGTTTGATGTGTAACCGTGGCGACAAGGTGTGTTTTTTTTCCCAATCAACCAGGATTTTCTGATTAGCATCTCAAAGCATGAAATAACACCTAAAGTACAACTTCAAATCCCAGGAGATGAAAAGGAGACTTTATGGAAGAAGAGACACTTTTCATGTAAGCTTGAACTTTAGGAACAAGAGTATTTGTATGGAAAAGCTGTATTTAAAAAAAAGTCTTGAGCCTTTAATGTTGAGGTTTAATTTCCTGGAGCACCTTTTGGCAAGTATCTTTTTAAAGTGCAGATAAATGTTTTCATCGCGTAGGCTTGAAGTCGGCTTCCACACAGTAATGGATGCATAAAGCCAGCAGCTGCTACCTTGGTCTGTCCTTCGATGACAGTGAGAGGCACACTGGTGGAGGGCCACTTATTTCGAGGAGGTAAAGGTTTGTCACAGTTCCACAAAACCACAACCTGCAAGAGAAAAACACAGGGAGCTGGTTAATATGCTGCTATCAGCATATCTGGCTGTTATTTTATGCAGGTGGAGTCAAAACAAAAAATGCCCTAAATTGCAAAAAAATAAGATTATATTTCAATTTGGATACTTTTAAAAATGTGATTTGGAAAAATTGAGAATTTTTGCTCTGGTAAAGTCTGTAAATGAGCCATTTTTCTTGGAGATGTATTTAGTTTGAATGGTCCAGTCAAAGTCTAGTCAAACTCCATCTATTAATCTGTGGCAGGACTGGAAAATTGATGTTTCCAGACACATCAATTACATCCAGTCTGATTGAAACTGACCAATTTCACCAAGAAGAAAACGCAGCAATTCTGCACTATCAGCTACAGACACAAAAAATCCAAAGATAAATTAGAAACATTAAAGTTTAAGGTTTGAAAATGGAAAAGAGTGAAAGTCCATGTGGTATGAAAACTTTTTCAATGAACTAAAAACTTGTAAATTAAAAAATTTCAAAATATTCCATAAAAAACTGTAAATTTAAAAGACAGGTGTCAAACTCGAGGCCCGGGGGCCAAATCTGGCCCGCCGTAGCTTTTTATGTGGCCCTCTAGATTCCAAATGACATCTTCCACTTTTTCACAAATCTGCAAAATTCACACAAAATCAACAAATCTTCACATTTTTTCCTGATTTTACTGTAAATTTTCTCAAAATTGGTTAAAACATGGAGTTTAAGTGCCTGCAGCTTTACTTGATGTCAAGTTTTAGTCCGTAAATAAAAAGTCACATTTAACATCATCCATTAGCGAAAATATTGTAAAAAATTCCTAACAGTCACCATAAAATGTGTAATTTTGATTAAAAAAACACTAAAACCATCATAAAATCCTGGAGGAAAAGCTATGTATTCATATTTTAACAATTTAATTGGTTTTATCAATATATTCTGGCACAACTGGCCCTTTAAGAGCATTCAGGCTTTTGATATGGCTCAAAATGAAAATATTTTAAATCATGTAAGATGGGATTAAACTTTCTTTAACTTGATTTTAAACTCTGCAGGTTCCAACCTGAAGGTAACTTGCTCAGAGGTAAGAGCATTATTACGGTTATCTCTCAAAAATGGGTCATTATTTGATCCTGGGACAGTTTGGACCCATTTTCCCACCTGTGCACAGAACTTGGACTTGGCCACAGCGATGATGAGCTTCACCACAGGGGAAATCTGGGCCTGCAGAGGAGTTACCGTATGGACCACAGCTGTGAACTGCTGCGATGGGCTCTTACCTGCAGCACAAACCCAAAGAAACGGTGCAGCAGGATGAGCAGATGGAGCGTTTCTTCACACTCCAACACAGATTTCTGAACAAATTCATCCTGATCTTTGCTTCTGTTCGCTTTTCACTTCAGTAAGGAGGAGGAAAGACGTCCAGTCAGTTTCATTTTGGTCTTTTTACTTGTTGCAGCTCATCTGATATTCAGCGAGTATTTCTACGTTGTGAAAACTTTCTAAAGCTCATTACATGAGCTGTAACATTCTCAGATCAGGTTGTGTTTTACCTTTTGGCCATAAAAAAAGTTAATTATAATAATGACATTCAGCTGCATTTCATTTTCAAAACAGAAGATCCACATCGTCTCGTCGTACATCAAGCAGATGAATGCATGTAACTTTTCTCCAGTAACTATATATAAACAATAAAATTAAAAGATTGCACTTGAATTATGAACAATGAACCTGCTGATGTCGATCTGGAGGCTGAATCTGCACTGGAGTCTGGAATTACAAGTAAAAGTTTTGAAATCAGGGAACATTTCTCCAATTCAGGTGATTAGAAATTGGCAAAACTCTCTGAACGATCAGTTTTCTAAAACTCGCTTTGGTGGGAGGAAATTCTAAAACGATGCGTTAGCTGCTCCAAAGCTAGCACAATCCGTCGTTAATGCTAAAGCTAGTTAGCATGGCTAGGCCTGTCACAATAACTAATGTTTCTGGACTATTAATCGTCCTAGAAGTTATCGCAATAAACAATAATATTGTTGTTTTGAGACAATTTGTCGGTAATATAATGTTTTTAATGGCATAAATAATTCAAGAACACATTCTCAAAGATCAATAAACTTTAAATTCTGATGAACAGAATTTAAAATGAAAGACATTTTAAATATCCAAAACAAATCAACAAAACAACAGAAACAACAAATAAAATTAAATGTGAAGTTCCAGGAAGCAAAATTATCCTTAAAAAAAAGGTTTAGTTGAGACCAAAACTCCAGACTGGAGACTTTTATCATCCAGTTTTTGGTAGAAAGAGAAAAACAATAAATCATGAAATTTGAAATTGAGTTTATTTTATCATGTGGTTAATTGATTTATTGATTATTGTGACAACCCTTAGCATGGCCACTGATGATGGCGAATAAACTTTTTCTTGTAACAGTAAGTTGTTCTTTTGCCACCAACACTTTTAGCAGCGAGTACATGAGAATGATTGACAGTGCTAAGTTTTGGTCGCTAGCTGTGCATTTCTTCAGACGGGAGAAATTTTCTAGAAAAAACTCTTAATTGTTTGAGTTTGAAAAGTTGAAAATTTGCTAGAAAAACAAACATTTTGAGATTAATCTCAGAAATTTTCTGAAAAACAAACATTTCTGAGTTTGAAAAGTGGGAGAATTGGAAGGGATAGATATTTTCATAGATTATCTGCCTCATATTAAACTGTCACAACATGGTGACAGTTTAACAAATATGCAAAAATAAAAAAGTAAAGGCGACATTCTGCAGCTTTAATACACATTTATCTGAATTCTCACTGTGGGCCAAGTCCAGTCCAGTCCTTGTCTCACATGAAGTTCTACTTCAGGAACTTTTTTGAAAAACTTTATTTTCAGGAATATTTTTACTACTCTGTACTTTTTTACTTGAGTAATTTTATTTTGAAGTATCAACTCTTTAGTAAAATTTCAGGATTTTCTTCCTACTGACTGAAAAACAAAAATGTTTTAACCAAAACTTCAGACGCAAAACTGTAGTTTTTATTATAAGTTTTTTATTGAAAAATTTATTTGGAAAAAAATATTTTGCCCGATTGTCATTTTTTGTATGTTTGTATTTTTTTTAATATAAATTGTCATTTTCATCCTTAAAATACCAAAATTTCCACTTAACTTCATATCTTGACCTGTCTATTTATGTAATATTTAAATATTAAATGATTGATAATTTGATCAGTACTTTTTACCAAATACTTATTTACTCTTACTCAACTAATTTCTTCTTTTACTTTTACTTCAGTAAAAATATGTCAAGTATTGCTGCCCTTACATTTTTGGGTTTTCTACCACTTTTAGTCTTATATTATAAGCAATTATTAGAAAGAGAGATGCAGCTAATAAACATAGAAATCTATAAAAGATAAATGGAAGAAGATGTGGAAACATGCAGAGACGTTTTAATATTTAGAAGAGCCAAAGCAAGCAGAAGAACAGAGTGTGTGTGTGTGTGTGTGGGTGTGTGTGTGTGTGGGTGTGTGTGTGTGTGTGTGTGTGGGTGTGTGTGTGGGTGGGTGTGTTTGGGAACAGGCAGCACATCCTGATGGATAAGTGAAGCCGGATCGTAGCTCCATCCATCTCGCTGACACCGGGCCTCCGATCCCACATCTCAGGTGGGTTTGCTGGTATTTATGGAAGCAGGAGCTTTGCCCTTGGGGGGGTCACACAGACGGGCGCGGGCTTTTGGTTTCCTGGAAAGAGCAGCGCCGCTCTGATTAATATTAATATGGTAATTGTTTTCCAGCAGGGCAGTTTTAATTGGAATGAGTCGATTTAAAACACGCCGGATGTTTGAGAAATGTGAATTTATCTGATTATAGAAAAGCTTCTCATTGGAAACAGCCAAGTTTGATTTGAAGACGCAACAGGTTTGCTGCAATAAGCAATAAATCATATAATAAATTAAAAAGAGCTCAATCATTTCTTTTTCCATTTATTTAACTTTTTTCTCTTTTTACCAAAAACTGGAAGACAAAAGTCTTAATTTTGTTTTATCAACTAACCCTTTTTGAAGTTTGTTTACAAAGACTTCATAACTTATTATTCCTGTTTTGTTTGTTTTGTATATCTCAAATGTCTCCCAGTTCCACAGTTAAATGTTTGTTAGAATTTAAAGTTTGATTTTTGAGAATGTGTTCTTGAATCATTATTACCTGAAAATGGTTTTAAAAAAATATTTTATCACAATAATTACTGAAACAATGAACAAAATAAACTACTTTAGATGCAATTTCCTTTAAAATTTATCACAATGGACTGCAAATTTCAAAATGAAAAGAATATTAAAGATTTTAATTAAATTGAAATGTGAAAATATCTTTATCCAACTGAGATTTACCTTTATGCTACAGTAGAGGCTAAACAAAATAATTTTAGCACTTTTTGCTTTTTTTAATCATCTCAACCATAAAAATGAAACTTTTTAAAAAGACAAAACACCTTCAGCTCATTGAAGCCACACATTGATGGAACAAAACATAATTTTAGACACTCATTTGGTTAAATTGATCAAATCTAAATCACAGGAACAACTAAGCTGAGCAATAATTACACATTTACCCTTTTCCTTAAAAAATATTTTCAAATTAAAAGACTTGGATAAAGGAGCAAATGGCTGGCGGCTCAGCTAAAGGTCACTGTTGCAAAGCTAATGAGCCATTTCACTTTTTTCGCATTACAACCACAAACTAAATCTTTTTATTGTGATTTTCTTATGCAGTTGCCTCACGCAGAGTGGAAGGAAAATGAAGCGTAACTTTGTTATTTTTAACAACTAAATTGAACTCAAGCTAAGCTGCAGCTTCTGCCGTCGTATTCGGATATTCGTCCTGCTCCTCAGGCCAAAACGTCTGAGCAGCAGGTCAAACTTTTTCAAAATGTCAGGCAGAAGTTGCAACTGCTTTGCCATCAAAAGTTATGGAAAGGTAGCAGAGTGAGACGGCCGAACACGCGGAGCGGACGGTAAGTTATTCCCCCAGCAGCAGCGGCAGAAATAGTGATTTACTGCAGAGGCATAAACAAAATGGCTCCCTGCTCTGCACCTCCTCACCCGAGTGTCCACAACTCCTGCGAGGAAGACAAACATCGATCTGAGTTACAGCCGGAGTCCATGGAGAATCGCTGCGGTCGCCGCTCACACACCCACGCAGCCTGCAGCTGAAAGTTTCTGAACTCCGACACCATTTATATTCACATTACAAACATTAAGACAGGTTTTTATCTTCAACATGTCTTCAATGTGGCAGAAATGTTCAGCTGTAAATCTTCAGAAGATTCATTTATATGCTTGGAAAAAATGGATTCAGTCAATAAACCTTAAAGCTGCAGAATGTGACTTTATCAAAAATTAGTTGTTTTTCTTAAAAACTGTGACCATGTTGTAACAGTTCGGTATGTATTAGGGCCATTGTAGACGGATAAATAAGGAGTAAATTTTCTGCCAAAACTAGTCAAAAATTTGTAAAAGAAAAAAAAAAAAACACTAAAATTTTCTAGAAAAAAAAATTTCTTTACTGCAAAATTTAAAAGTTTGCTAGAAAAAATATTAAATCTTTAGATTAATCTAAAAAATTCTCCATACAAAACATGGAACTTTATGAACTACTAGAGTTAAATTTTTTTTAGAAATCTTTAGATTAATGTCAAGAAAATTTTAGAAAAAAATGAGAATTTCTGAACTACCAAACTTGAAAATTTTCTAGAAAAAAATCAGAAATTTTTACATTAATCTCATGTTTTCTAGAAAAAAATGTGTGGAAAATTCTGAGTTTGAAAAGTCAGAAAGAAATAATTAGAAATGTTTAAGTTAATCTAAATTTTTTTTAATAATCTAAAAAAACTTCTAGAAAATACATGGAAATTTTGGAAGTACAAAAGTTGAAAAATTGCTAATAAACGCTCAGAAATTTTTAGATTAATCTCAGAAATTTTCTAGAAAAAAACAAGGAAATTTCTGAACTACAACAGTTAAAAATTTTCTTGAAAAACTCAGAAATTTTGGGTTTAATTTCAGAAATTTTCGAGAAAAAAAACCAACTAGAAAATTTTACTGTTTTTGGAGTAAATTTGCTCTTCCTTTTTTTCTAATTTCAATGAACCTATGATCCATCAAATGTAATAATTTTACCAAATATTTTTTAAAACCGTATAAATTTTTTTAAACATCCAGCTTTAATCTGGATGTTATTGTTAGAAAAATGAATTTCAAACCACGATGAAAGTGGCTGCCCTGCAGTAACTTTCCCTGCTTTGCGCTGAACGTTATGATTTTCTTTCTTTCTTCACTCATAACCCTCAGTGCGTTGTTGTCGTCCCATGTAGGAATTAAAATAGCCTTAAATGAGAAAACCTGGGGATATTTAAAGGCTGCATCAGGGTTGAAAACATCCACAAGCAGATTGCTCACTTCTGTTCCTTTGTTCACGTTTCGCTGCGAATGCACTAAATAAAACAAACAGATTAGTCCTTGACTTCAGACTTGCTTGCAGGATATTTTATTCCAAGGATCTTTGGCGCTCGTTTGTCTCCAGTGGTGGGCGGTGTAGGTGGACCACGGTGCGCCTCTTGGCTCCAGCTGCCCACGCTTCATTACTTTCCCTCTGAGCTGTCTGCGCTCTCCGTTTCCTACAGTTTTCCTGGCCAATGCGGCAAACATGGACTGACCAGATGGAGTGCAACGGGCGACCCAAGGTGAAATCACACCCTCGGCTCCGGTTCTCATGAGGGGAATCGCACCTCGGCTGACCCTCTCCACTTCATGTACCTTCAACCAATTCTTTGGATTTTATACCTTTTCATCACAAACAGCGACTGAGCCAAATATATAAATATAATGCTTTAACTCCTGTAGTGCCAAAAAGAAAGTTTATTTCTCACAGAATGCACTGAGCCTCGTTTGGGTTGGCACCAGAACTGAGCCCGGGGCAAAAACAAATGTTGCCCAGCCAACTGGAGATAAATTTGTATAAAGCCATATTAGGGCTACTGTAGATTTTTTAAAAGAGTAAATTTCTGTGAAAAAACCACATCAAATTTTAGGATTAGACTAGGATTCTTTCTAGAAAAAAACATGGACATTTCTGAGTTTCAAAAATTGAAAATTTGCTCAAAAAAACAGAAATCTTATAGAAAAAAAGAAGTTTAAAAAATGTTCAACCTTTGAAACTCAGAAATGTCCACGTTTTTTTTCCAAGAAAATTTCTGAGATGAATCTCAAAGTCTCTGAAATTTTCCCAGCAAATTTTCAACTTTTTAAACTCAGAAATTTCCATTTCTTTACAACAAACTTTCTGAGACTGATCTGAAAAGTTCACATTTTTCTAGCAAATTTTCAACTTCTCTAAACTTCCCTCAGAAGAAGTTTAAGTTGAAATATCCATGTTTATTTTGTAAATTTCTAAGATTAATCTAAATTTTTTTTCACATTTTTTCAAGAAAATTTCTGAAACTAATCTTAAAATTTTTGATTTTTTAAAGCAAATTTTCTGAAATTTCCTTGTTTTTCTTAATAATTTTATTAATTGTTTTTCATAAATCAAAATGTCTTTTTTGTGGAAATTCACTCCTTTTTGCACCTAACTACGACAGATGCAAAAACGTAGCTAGCTTGCTAGCAATGGTATTAGCAGCTAGTTACCGGTAGCCTCAACCACCTCCAGTTGCAGAACGCAAGGAGAATTACATGGAAGAAAATTTAAGACCTAAAACATTCAGTCTGATATTTATAATATTTCATCTATTGAGGATTTTTAATGTAATTTGAAGACATCTGTAGAGAATCAGTGCTTACCCAGGATGGAATAATAGAAAGGGAACTGGGCAGGGTCAGTTGAGTACTGTGGGAAGGCGAAGAGACCGCCAGGTAGGAAGTTCCACAGCAGGTGATTTCTGGACACGTGAGACTCCACTCTGTCCTGAATGATCTGGAGGAGGGAGGTGAAGAGAAAACACAAGAAACAGAATAAAAAAGAAAAACTAAATCCCCTAAAATAAACGAGAGTTAATTTGGGATAGAAACTGAAACAAACCTGCAGATTTTACCTGCAGATTTCAGGTGAAAAAAAAACTAAAGTTAGATAATTGGAGCTAAAAGGAATCACAAAATCTTACCAAGTATTTTGATCTAGTTTGAAGTGTAAATATCTTTTTACACTTTTCAACAAGATGTAGAACCTTTTTTAAAGTCAATAATTCCTAAATATTGGTGGAAAGGTTTTAGTTCCGATGGCGCCGTTACCTAGCAACGCCAGCCAAGCCCAGCCTGTCACCTAGCAACCCAGTTCTAGTTCCACTGGGAGATTAAATGTTTTTTTGATCACTTGACTTGTGTGATGCAAAAAAAATTTCCCATTGCAGCTTAGCGAAATTTACCAACTCAGCTGGAAAAATGACCTCATCCTAGTGCAAAAATGTTTTATGAAAGAATTCGAGTTTTTATTAAATTGGCATTTTTCCATTAAGCAAATTTATTTTCATAATTTCAGTTTGTGCTGTTATACGGACAATGGAAATATGGATAATGTCTTTATCTCACAGTAAACATACGGTGGCACCGAAATTTATTTAACCCCTAATTGCTAAATAGGTTTACTGACAAAATTTTAAATTAAAACATCTTTGGTCAGAGGCTTCTACAAATTTGCTGTAATACTGACTGCAACAGGAGCTCTACAATAACTCTTTGAAGAATTTTGAATTAATGAGTTAAAACATTTAATTTCCCTTTGGGGTCAATAAAGTATTTTAAAAATGTTTTCAATAAACAAATTACTTAAGAACCATTTAAATAGTTAAATGAAGCTAATAATGCATAATATTTCTTAAACTCAACTCCACCTTTCTGTGCAGAACTCTCTCTAGAAAACACACACACTGTGTGAGTGCCAGGCTTGCTGCATCTGGGACACCACAGTTATCAACAACGCTTCATTACTCCCGTTTAGCCCGGTGCCACGCGGCTCTGGGCTCCGTAGCACATCTGGCCGGCAGCACACGACTGTGAGCGGACATCTGTCTAATTTCATCCTCTGCTAGAGCCGGGCGTTTGCTGAAGTCACCACGGTCTTTGTTTGTGCAACAGAAAATCAGAATCGCCTTATTAATCTGTGTGCTTGATAACTCCTGCTGTTTGATTAGGTCAAATATCTAAAACGCTTTAAACAGCAAATCGATTGTCCCGTTTTTTGTTTTTTTGTTTTTGTTGCTCTGACTGATACAACAAAAACTCATTACTTTAAGAAAGTTTCTCGTTATCAAGAGTTTTATCATTTTAAGAAAATGTTTTGTCATTTTCAACATAAAACTTTTTTGTAATGAGAGTTTTGTGGTTTTAACAAAAAAAAATGTAAAAAATGATTATGAGAAAGTTTTAACAAGAACGTTTGTTATTACGTGAAAATTTCTTATAAGTTTTGTGGTTTTAACAGGAAAATTTCTTATTACTGCAAGATTTTGCTCCTGAATGTATCTCCAAGCACTGACAGTTGAATATTATCTGTTTTAATTCCACATTGCAAATACATGAAATCACAATATCTGCAAATTACCTTTGTGTTTCTAGAAAGTTTTAGCACAATTTTTGTATTTAACAATTAGAATTTTAAACTTAGAAATCTTGACAATTCTGACCTTCCTTTTAGCAATAAGTGACTGATAAAATCAAACACTGGCACAGTATGCAGTAGTGATCATCTCTGTCTTTCTGTTTTCATGAAGCCTGTGTGTAACAGAGAGGATTATTATTTAATGTGATGTGAGATCCAAACAGTCCCTGTGGACTCGAGCGAAGCAGCGATGGAGAAACTAAGAACAGAAAGAGACGAAAGCTTCCAGAACCTCCCAACGAGGCGAGTCCATTTTGTTCACTTCAAATGGTTAGGTCATTCAATGAGGCGTCTGGTGGCTCTTAAGCCTCAAGAGGAGACATTTGGCTCTCTGACACACACACACACACACACAGACACACACACACACACACACACACACACACACACACATTACAGCTTCTTGGATATCCAGAATCTCCGTCATTTCAGGAACTTCACATCTTGTGTTTAGATCTCAGGCTGATTTCCTGTCCACACACTGAAGGTAGAAGTTACCGTGGCTTGTTAAGTTTTTTATTTATTCATTATAGCATGTATGAATTTTATACATTTTATCATCTCAGCTCTCTCTTTTCAGTCTGTTTGTTCTGCTACTGTGCCTTGAAATCGACCCAAATGGTTATTTGAATTGAATTGATATGAAATTGATAATCAATAGACACCTATGGGTGTCGTCATCTGCAGCCTTACAATTATCCTGCAACTTTGTGGCAGAAATGAGGTTCCACCAAGTCAATTTATTGGCCAGATTTCTGTAGTTGATCAGCTCTGATATCACAATTTCACAAAAACAAAACAGTCTCAGTCTTTCCTTATGAAAACATCAATCTAAACTGACTAATCTTATCTAGAGTTAGAACTAAAGCTGCAGTTTGTAACTTTTATTTAAAAATATGTTTTTTACATATTTGTTAAAACTGTCAACATGTAGTGACAGTTTGATATGAGAGATAATCTGTGAATACATCGATCTACTCTCTGAAGAAATACATTGACCAAAAACAACCAATCAGAGCCGGGAGGAGCGGCTTAGCGCTGCCAATCAACACTGTGAACGCACAGCTAAATGTGCTAAAGGTGAAGAAACAGCTTACGTTACAGAAAAACTGTTTATCCAGACTATGCTAGCTGTAGCGTAGCTGAGTGAAAGTGGGGGAGGAAATGAACAGGCCTACACAGAGGATGATTGACATCATTAAGACCCGCCTCCTGGATCTGATTGGTTTTCTAGTTAGCATTCGGAGAAGATTTTTTCACAGATTATCTGATTCATCCCGTACTGTCACAACCTGGTGATAGTTTCAATCAATATGGAGATTTTTTTAATATACTGTATATATAAAAGTTACATTCTGCAGCTTTAAGTAAACTTTTACTATTCCTTGAAATAATTAGTTCAGATCTGCTGACCTGGTAGAGATTAGTTCAGATAGCCAAGTCTGCTAGAAATGTGTAAATATGTATTAAACGTTTACAATTTCAAAACTTATTTTGAGTTATTTAACTATGAGACCTCTGAGAGCCAGATGAAAATGTTCCAAGGTTTTTACCTGAACACTCAGTTTTATTTTACCTGTTGCTAAAAATGTAAACAAATAGTCGAATCAAAACTGTGGAGCTGATCTTGGTTTTGTTTGATTATGAACTCTCACAAAATTATGAATTCAGTATTTGCTTTCTCCAGGCAGCTGAAACATTTTGACAAACAGAACGGCACCAGAAGAACGGCATCAGCAGCAGAAGATAAGCAGGGAAACTCTGCAGAGCACTTAGCAGAAACCTGGATGTTCAGATAAAACATGCAATTTTAAAGCTCAAGGTTTGACATTTAGCTGTGTGCAGAAGTGATGCGAAATGACAACATGCACGCGCATTTAGATAACTTATTTGTTTAGGCAGCAGCAGCCATAAAAACGCATATCTTGCTTAGGTCCAGACAGAAATAAGGAATACTGTGAGAATTTTTAACATTTATGATGGAAAAACAAATGATTGCAGCTGAGAACACTGCAAAAAGACAACATTTCACCAAGTAATTTTGGTTTTACAGTGCAAATATCTTAGTACACTTGAAATACATCCATCCATCCATCCATCCATTTTCTGTTCACCCTTGTCCCTAATGGGGTCGGGAGGGTTGCTGGTGCCTATCTCCAGCTACGTTCCGGGCGGGAGGCGGGGTACACCCTGGACAGGTCGCCAGTCTGTCGCAGGGCAACACAAAGACATACAGGACAAACAACCATTCACACACACACTCACACCTAGGGAGAATTTTAGAGAAACCAATTGACCTGACAGTCATGTTTTTGGACTGTGGGAGGAAGCCGGAGTACCCGGAGAGAACCCACGCATGCACAGGGAGAACATGCAAACTCCATGCAGAAAGACCCCGGCCGGGAATCGAACCCAGGACCTTCTTGCTGCAAGGCAACAGTGCTACCAACTGCGCCACTGAGCAGCCTCACTTGAAATACAACAAATCTAATTTACAAGCAATCTTTCAGCAATCTATATGAGCTTTAAGTCCAAAAAAAGTTCTAGTTTTGTTGGCAGATAATTTCACTTGTAACAAAACATTTGTCCCATGTGAATTTAGCACTTCTTAATCAATATTATGGAATTATTGATTTAAAACAAGCTCTTATATCTTGCTGGAAAGATACATATAAATTAGTTTTGTCTTATTTCAAGTGAACTAAGATATTTGCAATAGAAACCAGACCAAAAATACTTGGTAATATTTTGTGTTTTTGCAGTGCACCTGTACAACTTCTGTTTAATAAAGGAAGCTAAGAAAGGAAAAAAATGAACATTTAGTAGCAGCGACTTTTTGCAGAACACTTCCTGCATCATCTGTAGAGAAATCTGATGGACTGTGAAGTCAGGACTAAGAGTTGTTGGATTGTGAGGTGATGAGCTTCACCCACTCAGATTTCTTTCACAGTCATAATTTTCAGTCATTGTTTACGTCAAATTTATTGCGTTTGGCTTCTTCTGGTGCAAAATTATTACGTAAATCTCACATCGATGACGTAAAAGTCAGATAAAATGCGACATAACCGTTCAGATGGCAGACGCTTTGAAAATAATCATATATGCGTCCAAATTAATTCCACATACGGGAGTGACACAGATCTGATATTTGAGGGGTTAAAGGTCGGAAGCTGGAAAAAACAGATTTGAGTCACATTTGCCTGTAATTAGTTCCCTGTTTAGCGATACAAGCGTTTCGTATCGTTGATATTGATAATTATTGATTCATTTTTTCCTTTAAATATCTGAAATGCAGCCAAACTGGTGGAGCAACATTTCCCGTTTCATACACAGGTTTTATTCCAGGCTGTTTTTTATTTTTAAGCCATTATGAGGTACAGTGGAGAAACCTGAAACTGCTGCTGTGTAAGTTACTCAACAGGTTGTTGCTAGGTAACCAAAGAATGAGTGAGTTGCTAGGTAACCAAAGAGTGAGAGTGAGCTGATTCCACCATGCCAGCTTAACGAGCCAATAGAGTTTGAGATCTAAAAACCTTCCTCAGATAAATAATCTATCAATATTGATTACGTTTCTATCATGACATATATAATTATTGATTTATTGCCAAAGATGAACATGTTTGAACAAATACACTATAAAACTAAATGTACAAACAAACCTACTGGATGAATTTCATTTTCTGTATTATTAATGCTTCCAAACCAACAGATCTTGAACAAGATAAATATTCTCCAATTGTTTCTGCAGAACAGAGCAACTTCCTTTTGCGAATATACAATCGTCCTTTGGATAAAAACATAACTGTCATCTGGAGAAAGAAACTCTTGAGGCTTAACTTTCCAAGGTGATGCACAGCCGGGGGCAATGTACAGCACAGAACAAGATGTTTCAGTTTAGCTGATTATAGATGAAACGCTTCTGACAACCCAAATCCACAAACTCCCATCTAAGACCGTTTTCTGCAAGCTTACCTCCAGAGTGGTTAAGACTATTTTGGCTACAGAGGAGAAGTAGGCGTCCCAGAGGAACTGAGTCTGCTGGCGGAGAGCCAGGATCCTGTCACAGCCCACAGATCGGGTAATGGAGGGAACCTGGAGCGAGAGCAGAGGAGGGCTGTTCACATGACAGTGGGATAGATTAAGTTAGATTTTAAACAACGCTGAGTGAAGGGTAAGAATCAGAGGGGGGTAAAAAGTGAGTAGACAGGTAGACAGGTGGAGGAAGCGTAGGTAATTTAGTGGAAAGCAGAAAAGATTAAAGAAAATTTCCCCCTCAGGATTTTCCCACCTCTAATTCCATCTTCTGTCCATCATTCAGGATTCTGGATTCACATTACAGTAAATAGAGGCGACTCCATGCAAGGAGAATTTATTACAGGTTCGCTTCAGAAAGGAGATTCTCAAAACCACTTGTTCCATCTTCACATCATTGTGTCACATCAAAAAAGGATTTTATAATTCTTTTAAGCAAGAAGAAAATGCTTTGAACATCCATGCAATACTTAATAGCTGACATCATGTTAATCAAAATATTTTCCAGAAGTCTGTAACTGCATCTCCATTTACCATAGAACAGTGCCATTAGGCATTTCAAAAATAAATCTGCTTAGTAAAAACACAATAATTAAAAAAAAAAAATTTGGCGCTAGGATGAGGTGGTTATTTGGCCGTATAAATATTAGTTTATACACTTTTTTCTTTCATTACACGAGTCACATGATGTTGCCACTGGCGCCAACCACAAAGAAGAAGATGACAGGAAGTAGTTAACGGATGATGGAGTGGCATGTTTCTTAATGACTTATTTATATACAATTTTAACTGCATTGCAACTGAGAAATTGTGTTTTTTCAACATTAGCGGAATATTGACAAAGTTTTGCACACATTTGTAAATTCAACACGTCTGTTGAATTGTCTCGACCTCCACAACATTTGAGCATAATTTCACTGAATGAGTCTTCGACTGTAAAATGCTTCAAGAAGTTGTCATAATATGTCCAGCATTTTTCCATAGGTTTCAGTTAGACTTTATTCTAAATCTGTCCTGAACTGATAATTTGCTCCCAGACTTACAAGCATGATTGACAACGTCAAGACCCGCCTCCTGCCTCTGATTGGTTGTTTGTAGTTAGCACTGGGAGCACTGGGAGCAGGCAGAGGAATTAGATTTTTTTCTGTCTCATACCATACTGTCACAACATAGTGACATTTTCAACAAATATGTAAAATATATATATTTTTTAATTAAAGTTAAATATTACAGCTTAAAAAAGTTGGTCTTATGTTCCCATTTCTACGTTTTCTTATCTGTATACAATGAAACAAGAAGTTGTCATTCTGAGATATTTTACCTTTGAGATATGAATTAAGGATTTTAAGATACAAACTGGCTTTTGAAGATAATTCCTTGTGTTTTGCTGTTTATAAAAATTGTTAAGTGATTCAAGAAATGCACCAAAGCAACTGAGGAAAAACTGCAAATGAAACGGCACTTATGAGCTCCTCATTTATTGAACTTTTTTTGAAAACCTTCAAATGATATCTGTCAGATGTTTCTGTTGAACAAATTCTTAGATTTCTTCCCCTTGTGCGTCATGCTGTGAAAAGCAGAAGAAACAATTTATTTTTCAATCTCCTGGAAAATCAACAGCAGCCTTCAAACTTGGAAAAGCAACAACACATAAAAAGCACGAGAATCCTCAAACGAAGGCTTGATCCACACATCGCAAACCATCCTCCTCATCTCCTCTAGTTATCAGAAAAATCGGAAGTCCTTCTCAGTTTACACCTCACATTTTCAAGAAACAAGAAGCAAAATTTCTCTGCAGCAAATTTCAAATCAAAGACTTTATCCAAGAAGCCATTTTCTAAACACAGTGAAGTTTGCTGTGACCTCTTGTTGTTTTAGATGACTGAATCTCATTGATTTCATGTTGGATTGAGTAAAACTCAGTATGGAGTAAATGTTGCTCACAGTCTAGCATCAATATTCATAATTGATTAAGCAAATCATCCTGACTTTTAACCCCTGAGCTTTTTTATTTATGTACAACAAATTAGCATTTTTGTAACACAAATTAAGTAGAAATACTTCAATTTAGAGACCGCGTTCATCTACATTTAGTATTAAAATTAATGAATAAGACAAAACTGGGCAAAACTCCAACCATGGCAGACCGCTTCCACTGTGACAGGATATGTGTAGAATATGCATCAACAGGCATTACAGGGATACAGGCGGATATATGGTGGCACTGCTAACTAAAACGTTTACTGCGCTAACCCTAAAGCACTAAATGTAAATATTAGTTGCACTATATCACAACATCAACATAGTATTTAGCAAAAATAAGTTACCTGGGTAAAAACAGAGAGGAGATGGAGCTGCTGCGTAAACGGTCTTCCGCCACGTCAAAATAAGAGCATGAATATGAATGTCAAACTACTTGAATAATTATTGATGGTTGAAAACTATTATTCATCTGAAAGTTTACAAAACAGGCAAGTAAATTAGCTCTTTACAATTTATCTGGTAACCCTAATTCAGGGGAAGCTAAGAGCACTAAATTTGTCAAAATTAGCAGAAGCACTAAAGCTCTAAATTAGCTCCACTATTGGTTCATTAGCAGCAGGAGTGCCAAATAATTTTCTTAGCAAATTAATAACCACTAACAAAACGGAAAGTCAACAATTAACAGAAACCGAAATACTGATTGTCATTTAATTAAACAAAGTATTTTCACTAAAAAGATTACTCTGCAGAAGGCTTTGAAAGTTTGGGCTCTTAGCCTGCCTTTTCCTTAGCTACACTCAATAATCACACTTCTATTTATAATTTAAAGACAAATAAGGGTAAATGTTTACATCAGATTGAGTATAAAGTGTGTGAGATTTCTGCTGGCGACTCGTCAGCTCTCAGCGGGGCGATATAAACATCACCAATCAAATCAGCTCCATTGTCTTCCCCTCCATTACCTCTAACTGTGTTTATGTCTCTCAGCAGGGGGATTCTGGTGTCTATCTGAATACCTGGGTGTCTGTTTTCCACATGTCTTGTCTCCATGGGGGAGGAAACAGACACGCTACATATTAAACAGTCCAATATTTGAGCTCTCAGAGACGTAATTGAAAGTAATGAGATTCAACTCTCTCGGCAGGCGTTGGAGGATTGGAGCTTTGATTGACTGTTTGTGATGCGTTAGCACCTGGAACCATTTACAGACCAAATGACAAAATCTAACATTTGATGTGTACATTTCACTCCTGTATGTTACATATGTTTTTAAAATAAACTTGAAATAAAGGCTGGCTATTCTTAGTGAAAAGATGCAGGCATCTGGTTAAAAACGGCTAAAAATGTTCATGGATTAGGATATGTCACATTATCTGTGCTAAAGCTATTTGTTAAACTTCTTCCATCAACTCAAACAATTATGTGCAACCAATAATAAACAGAGAATTTAATCCTAGATTAATTACCAAGATAATTTCAAAGTCTTAAAACAGCGTGCTAAATGTTTTCAAAGTTAGCAAAAATACTAAAAGACTAACTGAAAGCTAGTGCTTAGCACTGCTTATATTGCTGACTATCTACTTATACTGCTAGTCAGTAATATAAGCTAATAACCAATTAATCAGATTTTTATGTTTTCAAACTTCATGACAAAATTCTGGCTGATAGAAGTCGTACAGTTTTTCGCTAAAAACCCCCAACAGTTTTTAATGAATGAGTCTCATTTATAAGGAAAGCAGCCATGCTGGATTCTGAGATCAAGCTCCATGAAAACTCAAGTAGATTTTTTCCCACCATGAACACTGAGATGTCGAAGTACAAAAGGAACACGACATTAACATATGAAAGGTGACCAAATATTAAAATAGCCTAGGTGTCTTTTCCAGGAACGATTGTACAGCACAAATGGAGGTAAAAGTAAATGACCAAATGCTCTGGAGCTCCGACTGGGTTGCTAGGTGATGGGTAGAACTCTGCTGGGGTTGCTAGGTGATGGGTGGAACTCTGCTGGGGTTGCTAGGTGACGGGCGCAGCTCTTCTGGGGTTGCTAGGTCAGGGACAGTGCCTGCTGATTTGTGATGTTTCTAAAATCAGTAATTAACCAGACACCAAAAATATTAACTTATTACTAAAAAAAATGGCTAGATGATTTTTTTAAGTGCTTGGGCTGTTTTTAAAAGCAGCTGAGACCCAAATGGAAGTATGAAAACATACAAAATTTGAATTTTGCAACAGTGCTTTATAAATAGTTTTTCACCATTGATACGTTTCTAATAATGCGTTTTCTGCCATCTGCTGATGGCTATGTTATTTCTGGAGAACAGCTGGTCAATAAAATCAAACAATATTTTATAGATTTTTCCAATGTTTCTGTTGCTTGATTAAAAAAACAAAAAAAAACAACCTTTTCCAACGCACATGAATGGAGGTTTACATAATTCATAAAAGCTGACAACCTAACATCTACCTCTAGTATAGAAACTGCATAGAAAGAGATTTCCTTTTTTGCCACACTGCCATCAGCATCTACTGTCCCCCAGGAATATTTGACAAACAAAAAGTAAAACTAAACCCCCAGGAAGAATTGTAGTCTTTTTAGATGCAGAGCTTCTCGGCTGATACTTATTTAAAAGTTACAAAAAAGTTATGACATCTAGAAGCAGACTGAAGATAAGATGGAGTTTGCACCCTGAGGCAGTATGAAGATGTGTTTTCAGATTTCTTCTCAGACTTTCTTCACATAAATCCTCTGATTGTTTGTAAAAGTGAACTCCTTTTACCGACCGCACGCCGTCTCCTGAGAAATCTAGTGCACTAACTGACATGAACAGCGATGGAGAGGCGACAATTCAGGCTTGTTTTTCAGCTCTAAAAGTTTCACTATGACCTCTTCTTGTATTTTAGAGTCAAATGTGAGGTCATGCAGAGGTCAATCTACAGCAGAATGGCTGAAAAAAGAAGATCCAGTCAAGAAACGATTGCTAGCAATTTTCAATAAACTGAAGCAGTTTTGGAAAGAGTGAACTCTTCCTGTCTTCAATCGCAAATGTCTAACTTCATTAGACATTTATTTATTCAATTTATTTGAATTTATTTATTCAACTCAATTTATTTCACTAAATTGAGTTTTTTATATATTATTCTTTTTGCAAATTTATGGCTTATAAATTACAAAAAACATTCATGTCTTTAATAGTGGAAAATTAAAAACAAAACAGTAAAAGTATTCTAATATTTTAATGTTTAAATCTGTATTTTATGGTCCTTGATTGTTGCTTTTGTATTGATTATAGCATTTTTAGATATCTCTAAATGTAAATAAAGTGCACAATAAATAAAACGAATCTTCATTCTGACACACAGGAATAAATAAATAAATTCTTACAATTTCTGTCTTTTTTTTCCGGTTAATTGGTGGAAAAATTAAACTGAATGTGTTTTTGTTTGAACAAATAAAACACCTTGAACAGAAACTGCTAAACTACCAGAGGATGTTTGATTTATGTTGAAAATTGCCCATTATCTGCAACCTGAACAAAGAGCGCACAGCAGTCACGTGTTTTATTTCCTTTTATTTGTGAGAACTGAAAAATGTCAGGATTTGTTTGGAGAAGATTTCTCCTTTTATCTCTGCATCTGTATTTTCATTTATTGAAAACTTGACATTTCTGCAGAACATAAATTAATGGAAGAAAATGTTTTTCCTCAAACTTAATTATAAGTGTGCGTCTCAGTCTGTCAGAACACGCTTGACCAACAATTAGCAAGCTCTGCAGAAGGGAATGTAAAAAAAGAAAGTATTGGTGCATTAAGGAAGCTTTTATTAATGCCTCATGTCTGAAAAGTCCAGATTTATAACACAGACCAGGGAATTTTTTTATATCTCGTCCCATTTTGGATCTTCTTGTAAAGTGTTGATTGAAGACAGGAAGCAGAGACCCTCTAATTAAAAGGCAGACACTTTTAGTTTGAAATTCCCAAAATACAAACAAGCACACGTCTGTTTGGCCGTCCAGATGGTGCGAAAGGTCGCCCAGGTGACGAGCGGCGATACGTAGCGTAATTAGAAAATCTAAATATCACTGCTGCTGCCATTGAAGGGAACAGAAGGTGTTCCATTTGTAGAGAAATGCATGGCTGGTATAAATAGCTCCTGGTGTGAGTGTAAATGATGATACTTGATATGGCTCTTGTGATAATAATGTGATTATCACAAGAGCCATCTTGAAATAACATAATGTTTAATAAAGACCATGAACAGAGGCAGATTTGGAAAACTTATAGTTTTTAACTCTTAGCTTTGCATTTTTTTAGTTTCTACAGTAGTTAAATCCAATAGTTACATTAAAAACATTATTAGTTTACACATTTTTGTTGTAATTTGTTGGTAAAAGCAGTAAGAAAATACATGTTTACTGATTTAAATTTTAATTTAAATATTGTTACATATTCTTTCCTACAATGGAGTATCAGGAAGGTTAAATTTAGTAAATTCTAAATACATAAGAATTTTTTTTTTTTTTTACAATTTTCTATGATTAAAGACAGATTTATGATATTAAAACTGTGATATTGTTAGGATCTTTTGGAGATTGATTTGATTCTAGTTTCACTATTATTCTGTGTTAGTTTGTTATTTTTGATTAGATCAGTCTTGTTCCTGTTTTTCTTCAGTTCAGTCCTTTCTTTACGAGAAACTAACTAACTAACTAACTAACTAACTAACTAACTAACTAACTAACTAACTAACTAACTAACTAACTAACTAACTAACTAACTAACTAACTAACTAACTAGCCAAGTCTTGACCGGCCCGCAGTAATAAAAAGGTTGGGGACCACTAAGCAAACAATAGATAAATAAACAATAGATCTACCATTCAAATAATCTTGGATCTGTAACATTAATAGTTTAGCAAAAGATAAATTAATCTAATTCTTAACAGGCTCCAACAGTCATTATGATTAACAGCTGCTATCCATGGCTGCCGTTTCTTTACAGAATAAAATGACCAGTTTGGCTTCTGTCTGCCTGTTTGTGTAGCTCAGCATCTTGTGACCATTTTGAAAGTGAAATCAATTAAATGATGTAAATGATTTTAGGCTACCAGCTGCTTCTTCTTCTTGAAATTTATTGGCGGTTGGCAAGAAACGTTAGGTGAGCATTACCGCCACCATCTGGTAAGGAGTGTGGACCACATGACAAAAAAACCTATATCTTATTATACAGCTTACGCTGTTTTAAAAATCAAATATAGCCTGATATCCTCTGCTTCCTGAGTCCTTTTGCAATAAATCAACAATGTCAAATTTCATTTTCATATTACTAAGGTTCCTAATTAACTTGTTTCTCTGAATCAGATCATTCCTACAACGCAAAATAACATGTTCCACTGTCTCATCTTCACATGTTTCCCTATAATAGTGACCTATTCATACCAGTGTGTTCAGTTCTAAGTCATGAAATTACTGGCTGCTTGTTTTTAGGCAGGCTTTGAAGTAGCGCATTGGTTGTTTTGACGTCCATCATGGCGGAGTGGGCGGAGTTTGTGTTGTTTGTATTTCTTCACACTGACTTCGCCCCATTTTGGCTGCTGATTGTGGCCATTTTGGGGAAAAACTGCCCCGTTTGTTGCAGTCATTTGAACATATTTTTCTCTCTCCTCAATATTTAAGGATTCTCTAGTTTTAATATCTTCTTTTTGCCCACTTGCTCTCTTTTTGTGCTATTACCGCCAAGCATTTCCACATCATCTGTGTTTCCAGTGTTTTACCTGCAGCAGCAGTCTCTCATCTCCAATGACGGCGCCTTTTCTCCAGTCGATGACTTCGGAGAACGGCGGCTCCCAGCCGTTACTCAGAATAACCGGGATGCAGGCCGCCTGCAAAAACCAGCAACACAAACAGGAACGTCCTAATAAGACTGGAAATCACATATTTGAAATAAATTGCTCATTATAATGAGAAACATTTCTGACACTTGAGCTGAAGGAAAACAAAAACCGTCTCTACATTCAGGCTGTGTTTTTAAGCCCATTGGTGTCGGCTGAGGAAAGTAATGAATTCTTCTTTCAAAGAACAGTTTTTTTGTCGTTAAGGAAAGAAATACAGAGTGGAGATGATTTTATTTTAAAACTGTTGACATGATTTCACAGCAGAGGGAAGGAAACGGGTTTCAGTGACACATAAAAGTCCTAACAGCTGACTTTTATGTGGGGAGGGATCAGCTTTTAGTGTTTTTCTTTCCTTCACTGAGGGCTTTTTTATCCTCTTTGATTGCTTTCTTCTGATGAGACACTTTGAATGCATTTCAACTAAGTTTCTCTCAAATAAATGGAGTTGCCAGGAAGATTAAAGACGAAATGAATTGTGTTTATTTATTTTCCAGTAAGCCCCCGATATTTGAAAGAGTCATTTTGCGGGGCTTAATTCATTAGTAGCAGGTTTCATCGCTGCTCTCTGAGCTGCTGAGTGTTACATTTATTTTATAAAGAGAGTCTTAAAAGTCTGTTGCTAATGAGGAAGAGATTTGTCTATTTATAGCCCAGTTAAACTGTGTTTAAATGGATTTTTGATCCTGTTTTGTATATGTATATATTTTTTTAAAATATTCAATGCCTCATCTGAAAAAATCTTGCTAATTTTCAGCTAAAATGCTAAGACAGGGAATAAATTAACAGCCACAGAGCTCACTTCTAATTATAAGTGTTAGTTTTATCAGGAATACTTTGAAGTTATCACTTATTAGTGCAACTGATATTAATGGATGAAGTTACATTAATAATGGAAAGAAGGTTTTAGGTTGTTTTAGGTTTTATTTGGTAAATCTAAACATGTTTTATCGTCCCTTTACAGTCTGGGATTCAACTCAGATTTAGATGATGAAGGAAGGAAATGAAAGAATAATAATAAAAAAATGAGTTTCAGACGCAGCAGAAAGGGCCAAGCCAAAAAAAAGATTAAAAATGAAAAAGCCTAAGCCTGATATTTTTGTTGAAAGTTCAAGTTTCAGTGGATTCTTAATCAAGTGAGATTGAAAGATTAAAGGAGATTCCCCAAATGCCGAGTTCGTGATCGATGATCCGCCTCAGAAACGGTTTCATTACTTTGACTTTGATGGTTTCTTTGTCTTGTCGTTTCACGTTTATTCTCACAACTCTCTATTCAGCTCGTGGTTTTTGGAACGAAACCCTTAATCTTAAATTGTTTCTCATGAACCTTTAAAGGGGACGTATTACACAAAGTTCACATTTGGCATGTTTTTGTATTTCCATTCAACACATAAAAGTCCTAACAGCTGACTTCAACTGTTTCTCAAAACAACCCAAACATAAAATAAAATAAAATAAAATAAAATAAAATAAAATAAAATAAAATCACCCAGTCGGTTTTTGGTATGTTCATTTTTTTAGCGGTTTCAAAAACCAACAGAATGTAACGTCACAAATCAGCAGAAACTGCCCCTCACCTAGTGACCCCAGCCACGCCCAGATCGCTACCTAGCAACCCCAGTGGAATTCTGCCCGTCACCTAGCAACACAGGTGGGCAGAGCACCCAAAAACTGCTACTCTATGTTGAAGAGTAGAACTACTTCAACAACATATTTTTACTCAAATAAAAGTAAAAAGTAGCCATCCAAGAAATTACTCAAGTGATAGTAAAAACATATTTGGTAAAAAGTTATATTTAAAACTTACATTATAAAATGGACCAAAATATAAAGTTAAGTGAAGATTTAAGAACAAAAATGACAATAATTCATGTAAGTAACAAAAAAAATAACAAAATCAGGCAAAATATTTTTTTTTCAAATCAGTTTCTGTCAATAAAAAGAGTTTCAATAAGAGACAGACTCCAGAAATATTACTCAAGTAAAAGTAAAGATACTTCATAATAAAATTACTCAAGTAAAAGTAAAAAGTACAGTGCAGTAAAAATACTCCTAAAAGTAAATTTTATCAAAAAAGTTAATCAGGTAAATGTAACTGCGTAAATGTAACTAGTTACTACCCAACTATGTCTAGCAGCCCAAGCGGATCTCCAGCTCGTTTGGACCATCCAGAAACCACTTGCTGGATTCTTCCTGGTTGTGCAGGAGGCTCTACTAATTTCAAAGATGCACAATTGTGTAATTGTGCATCTGTTTGCAGACATTTTGACAGTAGAGTGTAAATGTTGAGTTGGGGGGCATGGTCAGCAGCAGCTTATCTGGATTTAAAGTGACAAGAGGCCCCAAAATAACTGAATTTGAATGGACCAATTGAAAGTTTGATGATCTAAGAATTATTAACTTGTTCAAGGAACCTTAATAGGTCAACTTTAGACTTTTAGATGTTGCCAGAAAATTTATTTGTGTATATTTGGTTCACTATTCAAGACTGAACAGATGTTCATGAAGCTTAATTCTCATTTTTGTATGCATAAGTTTAATTTTCTATTTTTAAATGAATAAAACTAAGCAATAATGCGAATGTTGAGAGGAAAACATCTGTCTTAAACACATTTACAGATCTTTAAACCTCATTGTTACATGTTTCTCAGAAGCAGTTTGAGTATTTTCCAATTTCACAAATGAAAAGTGTTGTTAAAAGAGTGTAAGAAGTCAAACTTAAATGTAAAAAATGTCTAAACAAATGGAAAATCCAACAGAAAAACATGAGAGCTGACTTCATCCAGGAGGCATAGATTGATAAATAATGTGAAAACAGTGAAATGGACAGAAACAACTTGCTAATGGAAGATGAACACATCTGTGGTGAGAGGAAGTCTCCTCTGTGGCGTATCTACAGAAACAGGCCATTTCTATTTCGGGGAGATGACAGATTGTCAATACTGATATAATTCAGCGTCGGTCTTGTCGGAGGGCGACAGGGAGCCGCCTGATTGGTGGAGGAGCTCAGCTGGAGCGCTGCAGACTTACTGCTACTAATTATGACACAACATGAATGCAACGAGGAAAATAACGGCTCTCTTTTGGTACCAAAGTTGGGATATTTTTGATGAAATCGTTGAGGCAATATATTTATTTTTTTACTAAACTGTTTCGTAAAAGTTTTCCTACGTTTTACAACAAACCTGCAGTTTGTTGGATTCCAATCAAAAATGTTTTAATTACCTTCCTGCACCAGCAGGTGGCGACGCTCATTACTCAAATGATTCTTTGCCCTTTTGCCGTTCAGAAATCGCAAATTCACTTTTGTGGAACATGAATCCAAATTATTCTTGAAAATGTGTTTTGGGATTTTTTCATATCCAAAAAATGTACAATACTAAAAAACAAGCAGGCACTAGGCTATTTGCTATTTTATGCAAAATATTTATATTTTTGTACAGATTTGGCTTAATTACTGTTCTAAATATGTTGTTCTTTCAGTTCATGGCTTTTTTTGAGTCTCTAAAGTCCAGTTAAGAATTAATCAATTACTAAATTATTTGATGATTATTTCAGTAATCGATTAATCACAATTAATTGCAATTCATCATGATTAATCACAATTGAGCCAATTAATTGTTTCAGCCTTGCTAAATGTATTGTTGCTTATTGTTTGTTTTACAATTTCCTTGATTATTTAAGTTTCAGTATAAACATTGTGTTATACAATGTTTATACTTTTATTCAATGCTTTCATGTTTTGCCTTCTTGGTTATCATCTGGTAGTAAGACAGTGACATTATTCTGAGCAGGAACCAACCTGTAGGGCCTCCAGGAAGCGAAACGACCCCAGACGGCGACCCCGCGGCACCAAGCAGAAGCTGGAGTTGTGAAGCAGCTCCTGGTAGTCGAACCTGCAGAACCAAACAGAAAAGATCGGATCAGAAATATCGCAATCAGCTGGGATGCAAGTGAAAAAATGGATCCTAAAGAAGACATGTTTGGTTATGTTTAGTCGCTTAGGAAAAGATGAGAAACAGAAAAACAAAACCAAAGTAAGACTAAGAAACTGAGCAGGGTAAAAACTCGTTATCCAAGAAGCATTTTGTGCAAAAAATATAATTAACATGTTTTGTGTGGGCGGCCAAAACTTAGTAAAAAAAACCTAAAATGAAGCAAATAAAGTAGCTACATTTGATTTATTTTCAAAATACCTACAAATAAAGTTGTACATTTTTGTCAGAAAACTTATGAATTGAGATTAATCTCAGAAATTTTCCAGAATAAAATGTCAAACATTTTTGACTTTTGGAAATTTCTGAGTTTCAAAAGTTGAAAATTGCCAACATCATTCAGAAATGTCCAAATTTTTTGAAGAAAATTTCTGAGAATACTCTCAAAATTTCAGAATTTTTTGGTGGAAATTTACAACTTTTTTTTTTACCTACAATGGCCCAAATTCTCTGTTATCGATTTTTTACGTTTGCCGTTTTAAAAGAAAAGCATCCAGTTCTCAGTTTCTTTTGGGCTCCATTAAGCAAATTTGTTTCCAGCAATAAGAACAAGATTTGGTCATTTCTTTAAAAAACGTTTTCTATATTTAGTCAAGTTTAATAATTGAAATAAAAGCAGATTTGGGTGAATCATCTCAACATGGTTCTACCTTTTGTTAAGAAAGACAAACACTTTGTGATGTGCTTTACGTTTTACACTGTCAGAAAATTAAAATGTAAAAGTTTCCATCTGCATCAACTGGACAAACTTGTAACGTTTTTTAACTGCATTTTGTGGCCCGAAGCACATCAGGTCAAGGGTCAACAGTTTTTTACTTTTGGACAAATTTAGAGTTTCAAAAGTTAAAACTTTTGAAACTGAAATTTCCAAGTTTTCTCTAGAAAATTTCTGAGATTAATCTCAAAATGTTTTAGTTTTTTCTAGTAAATTTTCAACTTTCGAAAATCAAAACAATTCCAGAAGTGGAAGATTTCCTCCATGTTTTTTTCTGGAAAATTTCTAACATTAATCTAAAAATTTCAAAAGTTTCTTTCAGCACATTTTTGACTTTTCAAACTCAGAAATTTCCTTGTTTCTTCGAGAAAATCTTTGTTATTCTAACATTTCATAGCAGCGACCTCTAACCGTTTATTTTTGGGGGGCAAAGGTCACTGAAACTTTTAACTACAAGTCACTTCTTCGTCCTGTCAGAAGTCTGAGACATTAAATCTCTCAAAATGTGTGTGTGATCTCAGGGCCGGCCTGAGGAGATCTCTGATAGCAGCCTAATCTGTCTGGGATCAGACCTTCCCACACACACACACACACACACACACACGCACACACACACACCGGTGTGTGTTCCTGCCCGGAAAGCTTTCCTCCAAAACGCGTGTGTGAAAATTCAATCCAGTTTGTCTTGGAAACCAGAATTTCTGAGATCTAATTGGGAAAATAGTAGAAACAAGTTTTGGACTAATGGGAACAAGAAGGTCAGTATCAGATATGCTAATGAATATGAAATTAAAAACATCATATGGACATTAAAACAGAGAAACAACATTATTTGTACTTCTAAGAGTTGTTTTCCTGGTCACAAACAACCTTTTTGTTACCAGAAAAACATTTTTTTTAGTTTTATTACTAAGAATATATGGCAGCATGTAGATAGAAAAGAAGAGAAGTCAATTTCTACCAAAAATTCAGAAAATTTTGAGATTACATTCACAAATTCTCTAGAACAAAATAAGGACATTTTTGCATTTGAAAAGTCAAAACTTTGGTGGAAAAAAATCTCAAAAATGTTGAGATGAATCTCAGAAATTCTTTGGAAAAAACAAGGAAATTTGTGAGTTTGAAAAGTCAGAATTGTGCTGAAAACATTTTCTATTTTCTTAGGCTGACCCTAAAACTCAATTGTACTTTTAAAAACAAGTAATCATTACTTGAGTAGCTTTAAATGAGTTACTTTTTGAAGGATTAAACCAAAATCGAGTTTCTTTTTCGAGACAACTATTCATCCCTGCTGCTGTTGTATTTATTCTTCCCTGGATTAAGTCAGATTATCTTCAGACTGCTGAGCTTCACTCTATTGAAATGTGATGATCAGTTAAATGTCTGGATGCATCTTTATGCATCTGCAGCTAAAAACATCCGGCGGTGCATCAAAACCTGCAGACATCCTGAAACTCCTGCTGCTTCTTCACATATGAAGATTTCACCTCAACTGACACTTTTCTTTAGGAAACTGGAAGCAGAAAATAAACACTAGATGGGACTGTAAGAACAGATAACACTCCGTTTTAATCTGATGTTCATCTCTGTCACTGACTGAACTCGGAGAAGCTCATTAGTCCTTCATCGCTCCTCCTCAGACGCTCGACTCGCCGTTTGTTGCGCCTGAGCTGCATTTCTCTCCGACTCCAAACAAATCAGAAAACTTTGCTCTGAAATTCATGTTTCCAAGAAATCTCATTTGAAGACATGTTTTATTTTCACAGAATATATCTAAACATTATTCATATATTGTGAAGTTATCTTTTGAAATACACTGTAAAGAAACATCTCAAATTAACGATTAAATACCGGCAGCTGAAGTTCTGGCTGCTGGTATTTAACCGTAAATTTGAGAAGTTTTTTTCTTCTTACAGTGTATTTACCTTAAACAACAAACTTGATTTCTAAATTATTCTTTGACGGAGTAATTTAGATACTTTATTGTTGCTATTTTATTGTTTTTCACTAAGTATTTTCAAAAAATCATATTTTATAGAAGAAGATAAAAAGTGTTTTTTAAAATATACCTAAACATAAACTATTAATCCTGAAGTTATCAGTTGGTTTAGTTACCTTGAGAATAAACTTGACTTCTGATTACTCCTTGAAAGAGTAACTTAGTTACTTTACTAACTACTACTAACTTAGGGCCAAGCAAGGAAAATAAAAATAATATTTATGAGAATAAAGTCACAATATTTTGAGAAATAAATTGTAATATTATGACTCATGAATTTATAGTTTTTAGTCTCAGTATTTTCAAAAAAATAAAATTTTCTAAAAGTTGATAAAAAAAGAGTGGAGACTTTTAATTTGTAAACAGAGTAAAATTAACTTTTACAGTAATTTTGTCTAATTTATTAAACCTTTCTAAATATAAAGAAAGTTTTGAAAGAAATTCTGTTTTTATTAGAATAAATTTGTTCAAACATTTCTTTAAATAAATGTCCTTTTAGTAATACAGCAAAAATTTTCTTTGCCTAGAATTAAGTTTGGACACCCCTGCATTAAGATTATGCAAATCTGAAACTATTAATAAAGTTATATTTTGGGAATCTCTGTAATTTTGATTATTTGCTCCGTTTTAGGTTTCAGCTTCTTCACTTCAGATCTTTTTTCTTCCATCCAGATGAGAACTTGCATCGATTCCCTTAAACTACGATGATAAGCACCTGATTGCTGCTTTTTATGTGTGAATCTCTCCAAATTACCCAAACTCGTCAGGCAGGTGAAGAAATGCAGCTGAAAAAGATTTTCTTTCTTGGTGTAAGCAGGAAAGTTACAGGGAGAAACAAAGACTTGGCCCAAATGCTTAGAGTCGGAATTAAAAATCAATGCGTCCCGCAGAGAATCACTCAGAACATTTTAGCTGAAAAATACAGTGTTGCTCAGTGTAAAGTAAAATGGTTTTCTCAGTAGAAGACTCTAAATAGTTTCAGGAGTGACGGATCAATACAGAGCAGAACCCGAGATGCGGTTTACACCGTGAAAAATGTCTGCTTTTATATCAGAAGACAAGCCTGAATCCACACGCCGAAATATTTCACACGGAAAGTAATTCAGCTGGAGACTTGAGCTCACAGCCAGACAACAATGTATTGTTAGTAATTGGCAGCTCTGGATCCATCTGTTGTGTAGGGTGTTTCCGCCACAAGCACCCTGAGCCGCCGCCGCCGCCGCCGCCGCCGCCGCCGCCACGGCGTGAGAAACGGAGACGCAGACATCGGCGTGTCGGAGTCGGGTTCATCCAATACGCCACCAATTATCAGGAACTGATCCTGTGCTGCTATCACATCCAAACTAATTTCACATGTCACTTCAAACTTTGTGATGTTGGCGCTCAGACGTAATAAAAAAAAAAAAAAAAGACTGTTTGCACATGGATGTGCCAACAAGCACATAACCCTGTGGCAACAATTCTCACAAGTACATCTGTTTAGTTTCCAGTGCAAATATGTTGAAATGAGACGAAACTGACTTACAAGTAACTTTCCATCGTGATAGAGGAGTTGATTTTAAGTAAAAAATTGTTAATATTGATGAAAAGGTAAAGGTATTTAACTTATAAAAAGGGGAAAATGTCAATAAAAGTGAAATACTTTTACTTTCTTAACAATGTTAAGGAATTCGTTTGATAAAACAAGTTCCTATGTTGTGCTGAAATGTCACTTGTAAGTTAATTTTGTCTCATTTCAAATGTATAAACATATTTACAGTAGAAACCAGACCAAAAACACCCGGTAAGACGTTTGTACTCAAATATTGAGTAATATTGAGTGACTGTACAAAAACTGGTGAATTTTTGGTACAAGCTTCACTGGAAAAACACAAAATCTTACTGAATAATTTAGTCTCGTTTCTAGTGAATATATTTTAGTCCACTTTAAATAACACAAGGTTAACTTACAAGCAAGAAATAGGAGTTTATTTTAAGTAAATGGTTCCTTAATATTGATGAAAAAGTCAGAGCATTTCACTTATAGCGAGGGAAAAATGTCAAAAAAGTAAAATATTTTTACTTTTTCATCAATATTCAGGAATTATTTAGATAAAGCTAGCTCCTATCATGCTACAAAGTTACTTGTAAGTTAATTTAGTCTTATTCCAAGTGAGCCAACATTTCGCATTAGAAACTAGAAGTGACTTGGTAAGATTTTGTGTTTTTGCTAATATGTCCTTTATTCAGTGAAGTTTCTCTCAAATCCAGAAATTTTACTCAAGTAAAAGGAGAAATTCTTCATGATAAAATTACTATAATAGTAGTAAAACGTACAGAGTAGTAAAAAGTACTCCTAAGTAAATTTTTTCCAAAACGTTTCTCATGTTAATGTAACTATTTACTACCCAACTCTGACTGCATGAAAGTGATTCCTTTCATTGTCAATCACTGATATTTATTAAACCAGATTATTTCAGGCAGTGGGTGATAGACGGCTGCAGGGTTATAAATATTAAATCAACCAGATATGCAACTGAATGATAATAATTATTATTATTGAGCAATGAAGAGCCGAGGTTTGAGTTTGTTATGAGCTAAAGGTTAAAAAGTCGTCAAAAGGAGATTTATCAGATAATCCAGCAGCTTCTGTTTGTGAATTTACCTGAGAAATGAAGATGCTGCACAGGAATGTTTGTACATTTAAAGATCTGCTGCTGTAAACAGTTTACACATAAAGCCTGTTCTGTGCTGTAATGCAGATGTTTTACTGCGCCTGGCAGCTTCTCTTTGGGAACAACAAGTGCGTTCGCTCTCCAGGGCTCAGCAGTTAAAAATAAACTAAGTGGTTCTGATTTGACCTGGAAACGTTTATCTTAACTCCCTTCCAACGCTAAATGTAAATCTTTCTTAAGTGTACATTAGCGGCATAAATTCTACCAACCTGTTAATTATAACATGAATGTGGTAAACGTTTATGCACTGAGGTTTATAACCCGAATATTTCTCTTCAGCTTCCATCTATCATTGATTGCATCATCCACAGAAGCCTAGAAGAGGTTATGTTATCTAAGACGATAAAAATAAGTGTTGTTAACTTTTGCAGTGTTAAACAAATGAAAGTAAATATGAAAAATAATCAACTGTAAAGGTTTTAAAAGTAAATATGAAAAATAATCAACTGTAGAGGTTTTAAAAGTAAATATGAAAAATAATCAACTGTAGAGGTTTTAAAAGTAAATATGAAAAATAATCAACTGTAGAGGTTTTAAAAGTAAATATGAAAAATAATCAACTGTAAAGGTTTTAAAAGTAAATATGAAAAATAATCAACTGTAAAGGTTTTAAAAGTAAATATGAAAAATAATCAACTGTAAAGGTTTTAAAAGTAAATATGAAAAATAATCAACTGTAAAGGTTTTAAAAGTAAATATGAAAAATAATCAACTGTAGAGGTTTTAAAAGTAAATATGAAAAATAATCAACTGTAAAGGTTTTAAAAGTAAATATGAAAAATAATCAACTGTAAAGGTTTTAAAAGTAAATATGAAAAATAATCAACTGTAGAGGTTTTAAAAGTAAATATGAAAAATAATCAACTGTAAAGGTTTTAAAAGTAAATATGAAAAATAATCAACTGTAGAGGTTTTAAAAGTAAATATGAAAAATAATCAACTGTAGAGGTTTTAAAAGTATTCAGCAGGTAGGATCACAGGAAGTGATAATCCAACCTCCATTTTCAGGGCTGCTGTCAAGTTGAAAATCGATTTGATCAATTTATCAAACTCTAAAGAAACAAAGAAAGCAGAAACAAATATCTTATTATGCAAAAGAACAAACATCAGCTGACCAGCTGTAGCAGCTACAAATGAAAGGGGATCCATTATGTAAAATTCACATTTTGAATCTTTTTGTACTTCCATTTGGGTTAAAAATAAAAGTGCTTTAAAAAAAAACATCCAGCTTTTTTCGCAGCCAACCCCAAAATCTTTCCAAAAATGCTGGAGGCGACAACAGATGGTTTGTTTCTTGAACGCACACCAAGTTGATAGTTTGAAAAATACATGTAGTTTATTTCTAGCTGAAATATAGGCAAAACAATAACAATAATAAATACCTTACAACCTATATGAAAATGAGAATTAATTTAAGCTGATCTTACACATTCAAAAATCATTTTAATAAAAACTCACGTCATCACACCACACATTTAGCAAACAAAAGACTTTTTTAAATTAATGGGAGGATCTAAAAGTTACCTAAGTCATCTTAAATCCAAATGCAAAAAATAATGACAGATTTTGGTTCTAAACGAACTTAAATACATTCCAACTGCTGAAACAAAAACTAAATTGACAGAACATAAGATTAGTAAAACTTCATCAAGCTGTTTTTTGGTAAAAAGTTCATGTTTCTTGTTGTCTCTGGAAAATGAGCCGTTTCAAAAACTTGCGGAATGCAGGCACTGCCCTGTTACCTAGCAACCCCAGCTAGGCTCAGTCCGTTACCTAGCAACCAGAGCAGAGCTCCAGGGCGGTTGGCCAGCTGGTTTTACTGCTGTATGATCATAATAATCGCTTCCCACTGCTGACAGTTCCATGTTTGTTTTTGAATAAAGTAATTTTATATTTTTCAATCTTTTTTCTGATTGTGGATTCAAGTATGTTTTAACTACCTGGTTCTGCATTTAAAGTGAAGAACCTAAAGACATATTAACTTCCTTGGCACCTGTGTGTGAAAGAAATCTCTGTGGACTGACTGAAAAGCTGCTTTGTATCTTTAAGCCAAAAAGATGATCAATGTCCTGTCAGCCACTTCTATTACCTCCAGAGTCGGATCCAAACAGGAACTTTCTTTGTTTATCCTAAAAGGATTCTGGAGTGTTGAGATTCTCTGGGAGTATAAAAACATTTCTTCATTTTCCTCTGTCAAACTCTTTTTCTGTCTTTAATCTAACAATTTGATTATAAAACTCATAGTGAGACAATAAAAAAACTTCCTGCAGCGATGTAATCTCTGCTTTAGATAAAAGTTTTGAAGCATTTTAAAAAATGCTTGTGAAGGAAAAAAAGTCACAAATTGGTTTAAATGCTTCATTAGGCTTCAAATGTACTGCGTTAGCCACAAACATCAAAAACAGAATCATAAATCTTACAAAGTTTAAGGAACTACAGAAATGACAAGAACATTCCTTATGTACTGGAATGGTCTCAGACTGTATTTACACATAAATAAAATATAAAATATAATAAAATAACAACTTCTTAGCCACAAAAAGTAACAAACTTTTTTTCTCAATTGGAAAGAGTCAATCTAAAACTTTAATAGGGAGCTAAATTGGGGCCATAATGTCTGTTGAAAGAAATACTGAAAAAATGATTTGAAACTGAAAAAAATTATCTTGAACCTAAAAAATGTTCAAAGCTACACTTAAAATGTAAGTTTTTTTTCAGTTTCAATTTGTTTTAAGTTTAATTTTTTTAAATTTTCAAACAAACTTTATGGCCCCAATTTATCTCACAGCTGCCCACTGGCAGTCCATCACACACACACACACCAATATTATTTCTTTATTAATTGTAATATCAGCCAGCACAGCATTTTTTCTTACACCTGGCTAATTTATTTGTAAAAAAAAAAACATTAGACACTTGAATTAACAGAACAAACTGTGATGAATTTTTTTTAATTGGAGGGTTTCCATTAAGCAAATTTGTTTTTGAAACATCAAATTGTGCAGTTGGATGAGCAACAGAAACAGAGGAAACATTATGGAGATATTTGGGTTAATTTCCATGATAAATTTGTCAATAATATTGGAGTTATGCACTTCTCTGATATAGGAATTAAACCTTTTCATATAAGTACAAACCTTTCCCACCAGATTAATAAAAAATATATTTGTATCAGGTTTTATGAATTTAGAGTTTAGAGCAAATTTTAACCCCTTAACTCTGGAAAACTGGCATGCAGGCGTTCTGTTGCAGGTTAAGGGGTTTTAATGACATTGAAATCTGATTAATTTAGCGCTTCCAGTGTTTGTTCCCAAACAGCAGCAGCTCCGGGGGCCATGCTGAGGTCGGAGAGCCCCGAGGTCCCACCGGGGGAGCATCAAAAGTTCATAAACTACATGGAGGGGAAAATACAGGGAGGGTTGCTGCTGTCAACTTCCATTTAAATACCAGAAGACACGTGGAAGAGCTTCACGGAAACACGGGAGAGAATCGCTCGCACGTTCATCGCTGCATCACTGAGGCGGAGGGAAATTTCCATATTTATCAGCAAGCGTAAGTAAATGTGTGTGTAAACATCGGAGCGGAGAGCATTTCTGCTCAGGCCGAGTTGAAACGCGGATCTCTGGGCCGGTATTAAAGCGTAATGTGGCAGGCTGGTCTGGATCAGAATAATAATGCACTCACACAAACACACACAAAAGAAGAACCCATGACACACACACACACACACACACTGGGAAGCTGACTGTGTGTTTCAACAAACAGATGTTTCTTAATGTTGATTACAACATAACATTTCACAACATAAAAGATAAAAGTTTCTTTAGAACTGAAACCTCACAATGACACATAAGTCAAGCACAATTTTTCTTCTGTTTTTAAAAGCAACAGCTTTTGCAACAGCAGTTTAGAACCACTTTCAACAGAAAACAAATGGAGTAAATTTCCACCACAAATTTTGAGATTCATCTCAAAAAGTTTCTAGAAAAAACATTGAAATTTCTGAGTTTCAAAAGTAGAATTTTTTTTTACTTTTCAAACTCAGAAAATTTCCAAAAATCAAAAATCTTTGACTTTTGAAACTTTCTTAAAGTAATCTCAAATATTCAGATTTTTTTCTCGCAAATTCTAAAATGTTCAAACTCAGAAATTTTCAAGTTTTTTCTAGATGAATCTCAAAATTTTATAGCTTTATCGAGCAAAATTTGGATTTTTTCCCCCCAAGTATTATAAGCGAAGTAATCTGCTGGTGAAACTGTTTCATCAATTTTAAGGAATTATTTACTTAAATTAAGCTCCTATATTTTGCTGAAAAGTTACTAGTAAGTTATTTTTGCCTTATTTAAAGTAATCTAAGACATTTGCACCAGAAACTAGACACAAAAATACTGTTTGTGTTTTTGCAATGTGTTGTCCAAATCATTAGGAATCACTTTTTCTAAGAATGATCACTTTAAAGTTTTGTGATAAAATCTAAACCTTCATGTCTATTTGATGAGAGGCGTGTCCATTGAGGTTTAATCACAATTAACCAATAAAAACACAAAGAAAAACTGTCAGACTACATATGAAGTACATTTGATTGATTTCAAAGAGAAGTTTGTAGTAGTTTTAAGGAAAAGTAACACCAGAGTTATTCTTCCGTTGTGAATGGTCATCATGTCATGATTTATGGATTTTGGCCAGTTGTAGTTTCACCGCCACAGGAATTACATGTGTGCCATGAATCCTGCAGCCCAGAGACCGGCTCACCGGGGAAATGTTTACAAACATCCATTTGTTTCATCTTTCTGCAGTCAGACGTTTCCACCTTCAGGATTAATAACAAAAAGAAAAACACATGACCTGGTTTTATGCTTTGGAGAGATGATGAAAAAATCGGTGCTCAATTTACGAGGCTGAACTAAAATGTGTTGGTTACATTTTATAGTTCCTTTAGCCTTTAAACTGTGAACTATTATGCTTCCTTGAAAAGGTTAGGATAGGTCTGTGGTCTATACAAAACATGTCCATTTTTTTTTTTGTTGCAAAAAATCATTTGTTAATGAGGTTTCAGTCTGATCAGTCCTGTCTAGTTTGAGCTGTTCTAGGATCTGTTCTAGGCAACTCAACATGTACTCTCGCACATGAAAATGGCTGCAAACAGATGCGCAATTATACAACTGTACATCTTTGAGAAGCAGAAGTGGAGCCTTCTGCACAACCAACAAGATTGCAGCAAATAGTTTCTTGATAATAAATCAACAACAAAACGCTTGTCTTTTCCAGCAGCCATTGTGTCAATCAATCAATCAATCAATCAATCAATCAATCAATGGATGATGTCACATTTGAGGTTTTTGAAACACCTCATTTTCCAGACAACAAAAATCTCTAACTTATTGCCACAAAATATAACTGGGTGGGTTTTTTAAGTGCTTGGACTGTTTTTAGAAGCAGCTGAGTCAAATGCACTGCAAAAACACAAACTCTTACCAAATATTTTGATCTAGTTTCCAGTGCAAATATCACTTTAATTAAAACAAAGCTAATTTATAAGTAACTTTATGGCAAGAAATAAGAGTTTGTTTTAATTCAATAATTCTTTAATGATGATCAAAAATTAGTAGCTAGTTCCATTAAAAGATTATTTTACTTACAACATGGGAAAATGTCTTGTTATAAGTGAAATGATCTGACAGTGAAACGAGAACGTTTTCATCAATATTCAGGAATTAGTGACATAAAACAAGCTGTTATAGGTTTTATAAATAGATGTAAGTTAGTTTTGTCTTATTTTAAGTCTACTAAGATATTCACACTAAAAACTGGACCAAAAATACTTGGTAACATTTTGTGTTTTTGCAGTGTGGAAGTATAAAAACATTCAAAAAGTGAATTTTGCATAATAGATCCCTTTTAAAAGCTGTAATATTCAACACGAAGCGGGAAAATAATTCCCTCATAGCTTTATCAGAATACTGACAATATTTAAAATGAATCTCTGGAAGATAAGCATTATTTTTCTAATAGTTTTAACAATACGACCTCCACCACTGCAGCACTGCAATTAGTTCATCACTTCCCTTTTTGGCTCCTATTTCCTTCCAACGCTTCAGTTTGGCTGTTTTTCTTTAATTCAGCGGAGCAGCTGGCATCGGGTCCCAATAACAAGAACCTATTTGGCCTTAGGTGCATCTAAAAGGAATCTAGAGGTCTCCTGTCTCATTCGAGTGGACTGAACAAGAGATGTTGCCGTCTCGCCGACATCCTTGCACAAAACAGGTAAAAGCTTTCCGGTGTTAACCAATCAGCCGTGACCTTTCAGGGTCAAAATCCCTCTTGCTCGTGCAGAGAACCGAAGACAGAAAAATAAAAAATAAAATCCCTTCAAAGTCGTGAAATAAAAACCTGCGAGCATCACATCTATATTTTTATTTCCCCCCCCCCGTTCCCCTGACTGAGCACAGAGCGCAGTGGGTGATGACATTTCCAAAATCACAAAGTGTTATCAGCAGATGTTCTGTGAGGCGGTGGGTGAATAATCAGACAAACAATGATGGCGACAGTTTAAACGCTCCTCCACCAGAAAGTTGCTAAAAAAATCTGGTATTTTCAGAGCAGCAGCATGTTTAGGATGTTAGCTAAACATGTTAGCATGTTTAGCTAAGATGTTAGCTAAACATGTTTAGTTCAGCTCCAACTGAAGCTGAAGCCATTTGGGTTGAAGCTGAGCAACATTTCCTACTGTTTGTTCCCATTTATGTTTCAGATTGTCTCCCAACAGGCCTTCTGATCAAAAACACAAAATCTTACCAAGTAATCTTGGTCTAGTTTTTAGTGCAAATATCTTAGTACACTTACAATAATACAAAACTAAATTAAAATAAACTTTCAGCGAGATACAGGAGCTGGTTTGAAGTAAATAATTTATTAATACTGATGAAAAAGTGAAGGAAAATATTTGAAGTTGTTCCACTGCTACATTATTTCATCATAACTAACTTTTAATAATATTAACAAATTATTGATCAAATGAAGCTCCTGTTTCTTGCTGAAAAGTTACTTGTGGTGTAGTTTTGCCTTATTTCAAGTGATTTAAGATATTTGTGCTACAAAACTGGACAAAAACACTTTGTAAGATTTTGTGTTTTTGCAGTGCAGATTCACACACTGAGATGGTGAGCGTGCTAACAAAGTAAATCCGTCATTACAGCAGATTTTCACGTAGCTCTTTAAATTGTGATGTGAACTGTGCATATTATATTTGGAAATTAAATATTTGTTTATATTTGTTGCTGTTATAATATCCTAAATGTTTCTTGAATCGCCTCCAGATGATCCAGTATTTTTGTATTTGGTCTAGTTTCTAGTGCAAATATCTTATTCCATTTAAAATAATACAAAACTATCATATAAGTAACTTTTCAGCAAGAGAGGAGCTTGATTTCAGTCAGTAATTCCTTAATATTGATGAAAAAGTTCTAGTTCTACTGGCGCCGTTACCTAGCAACGCCAGCCAAGCCCAGCCCGTCACCTAGCAACCCAGTTCTAGTTCCATTGGCAGATTATTTCACTTATAACATGACATTGTTCCCATGTTATAACTGAAACGATCTGCTAGTGGAACTAGAACTTTATAATATTAAGGAATTATTGACGTAAAGCTGCAGTATGTAACTTTTTTGGCTTTTACTTGCTGTAGCTGTTACTATGTTGAGACAATTGAGCTCCTCTACTTTCTCCCAGTGCGAACTGCAGAAATACACCACTCACTCAGAAACGACCAATCGGAGCCAGGAAGAGGGTCTTAGCGCTGTCAATCAGGTTTGTATGATGCGCTGCTCACACCCCTGCCCATGGTTGTCTGCTTTGTTACAGATTCTTTCCAATAGCAGAATGCTAAAGCTAGTTAGCTATCAATGATGGCTGAAAAACAGGTTTTCTGTAAAGGTAAGTTATTTCATCACCATTAGCATATTGAGCAGCGAGTACATGACTGTGATTGACAGCAGTAAAGACGCGCCTCCTGACTGGTTGGTTGATTTTGATCATGCATTTGTTCAAACGGCAATTGTAGCTCAGGGAGGAGTTGGAGGAAATCGATCTTTTCACAGATTATTTGTCTCATAACATACTGTTACATAATGTAGCTAAAACAGAAGCTCCTCCATCTTTCTTAAAAGTTAGTTTTGTCTTATTTTAATTTTACTAAAATATACTAGAAACTAGGTAAGATTTTGTAGTTTTTTGTCACTTAGCTCTTGGTAAGATTCCTCTACTCATGCTATAAGTTACCATCTCCTACGATGAAGGTGGGCGGCTTTAAAAACCGAAGCTGCATCCAGTCAAAGCTGCAGAGTTTCCTGCAGAGCAGCAGAGGTGAGTAGCAGTCGTGTGTATCTTAATTAAGAAATTAGCCTCAGCAGAGCTATTTTCAGCAAACGCAGACTGCAGTTCTGACTGAGACATCGCTGACACTTTCAGATGTCTTCTTCTATTATTCATCCGGTAAGCTGAATCGTGTGGTTTATCCCACATTTCCACACTTTCATTCTGCATGACAGTCTGCAGTCTATACATAGGGATCCATTAATGACCAGAGACACGCGCTACTCACATTCACACATGATGGAAAGTAAACGTGTGAGGTTATCCTCGGTGCAGGCAGAAATCAATACTTCTGAAAACACGCCACTTAACTCCCTCCCACTCTGCCTGTAACTGGGAAACAGACGGAAAACGGGAGAAAAGAGCGACTCTCACCCTTCACCTGAACACATGCTCAACATTTCAGAGAACAAAACTTAACTAAGATCAGGCAGAAAATCAGATGTAGCGTCTTCTTCTTCCTGCTGCTGAATTATTCAGCGCTGCCAGAGGTTGAGGACACAAACACACAGATATGAAATTTCATACAGAGACACTGATGACTTTGATACGAGGCGGCCCGCTCAGAACATTACTGGATTTTTGTAATCAACTCACTCCTGTTTAGTCAGGTTACTGTGACTGCATTATTGTTCTTCATGCTTTCATAACGGCGGAGACTACACTGCAAAAACACTAAATTTTACCAAGTATTTTTGTTTCAAAGGGAGCAGGAGCCCAACAGGGAAGTGATGAACTAATTGCAGTGCTGCAGTGGTGGAGGTCGTATTGTTAAAACTATTAGAAAAATAATGCTTATCTTCCAGAGATTCATTTTAAATATTATCAGTATTTTGATAAAGCTATGAGGGAATTATTTTCCTGCTTTGTGTTGAATATTACAGCTTTTAAATGGCACTTATTATGCAAAATTCACTTTTTGAATGTTTTAATACTTCCACACTACAAAATCACAAAATCTTACCAAATATTTTTTGGTCTAGTTTCTACTGCAAATATGTTAGTTCACATAAAATAAGACAAAACTAACTTACAAGTATCTTTTCAGGAAGATATAGGAACTTGTCTTAAGTAAATAAGTCCTTAATATTTATTTATAGAAAAGATGTTTTCACTTGACATTTTCTCTGTGTTAAGTATAAAAATCTGCCGGTGAAACTATGAGGTTGTTTTCCTGAAATATTATGTTTGACTTATTCAGATTAGTAACTATTTTCAGTACAGTGGCTGATTTAAAGATGAACAGGTCAGGACAGCTCAATGTTCACTACATACTTTTTAGAAGCAGCAGAGACACAAATGTAAGTATAAAAAAGTAATGATGTGAATTTTGCATAACAGCTACAAGGCTGAAGACGCTCACTGTGTCAGAACCCACTAAACTAGACCTACAGCTCTGGAAACATTAAGAGACCACATAAAACGATCAGTTTCTCTGATTTTACTTTTTGTAGGTAAAATGAACATTGTTCTTTTATTCTATGAATTACTAACAACATGTCTCCGAAATTCAAAGCAAAAATTTTGTATTTATAGAAAATGAGAAATGGTCAAAATCACAAAAAAGATGCAGAGCTTTCAGAAGTTAAATAATGCAAATAAAACAAGTTTATTTAGAAACAAGAATACTAATGTTTTAACTCAGAAATCGATATTTGGTGGAAGAACCTCGAGGTTTTCAGTGGGGCTCAGTGCAGTGGCTGATATTTAAACAGAAAAAACTTCCTTTGTCTGAATAACCAGGTGCATGTCAGACACTCAAATTTAATTTATGCTCTTTTAAATTTTAAAGTGGGTGTGTCCTATTTGGCTTTTTGAACAACAATGGGAGGATTTGAACCCTTTGTACTGTAAAGCACCAACACTTCCAACTCTACCAACGTTTTTTAAAAGCCAAAATTTTACAGAATATTTTTAAAGGTCTTTTCAGTCTGCTGACATTATTGACACTTTTCTACCATAAAATCCCTCATATTAAAGTCTTTAACTGACTTGTGATTTATCCTGCGTGTTTTCTCTGGTGTGTTCGTGTCACATGTGGACAGACTCGCTCCGCAGTGAGGGATGAAAAGCCTGGGACGTCATCCGTTCCCACATCGATTTTCCTGTTCAGATGCTTAATTGAACTTGTTGGGGTATACATAATTGAAGCTTGTTCTCTCTCTCTTCCTCTCCTGCACTGAGAAGGAAAAAAGCCAAACCTTCACCTCTCTGGATTTTTCTCATTTGTCTTAAAGAGACGAGTTTTAATGTGGAGGCTCGTTGTCGTGTTTAGTTTTGATGGAATGAGTGAGTGGGTATATTTGTTTGTTTTGTGTGATTTGGACAAAATTGTGTGTTTTCTGAAATGACTGATTTTCTTGGTTAACTAATCTATCAGGAATGTCAAACATTCCTTTTCTGGAAACAAAACCTCCAACTCAACTGGCCCCTAATTTAAAGTAGAAAACCATGTAACATACTAAAAACTAAAATATCTTATTGATAATCTAAATCTGAAGCTGCTACCCTGCGACCCGAACCCGGATAAGCAAAAGAAGATGGATGGATGGATAATCTAAATCACAGGTGTCAAACTCAAGGCCTGCGGGCCAAATCTGGCCCGCCGTAGCTTTCTCTGTGGCCCTCTAATCTCCAAATTACATCAATAAGTCCTTTCAGTTTTTCACAAATCTGTAAAATTCACACAAAATCAACAAATCTCAAAAACAGATTTCTGATTATACTGCAAATTTCTTCTCAAAACTGGTCAAAAACATTGACTGTCACGGTGATTGATGCAGTGATTAATAGAAAGTCACATTTACCATCATACATTAATGAAAATATTGTAAAAATTCCTTACAAACATTTCTAAATTGGCACCACAAAATCTGCAAGTTATTATCAATTTCTTTCTTATTACTGATGTCTGCAAATTTTTATTTTTGCCATTTTTTCCACTTTGATTCTTTCAGACCGTAAATAAATATAAATACATTTGAAAATGTGTGTGGAGTTAAGTAATAAAAAATAAAAATCACACTTTTTATTTAACCTCAGAGTTACAAAGAAGCATATTACACGTCTAATAAGTTGTATGCAGTTAGTGATACAAAAACAGCAAAAAATTTGTAAATACAGTTTTTTTTCACTTTTATTTATCATAATAAATACCACAAAATATCATGATCAGATTTTAAGTGCATGCCAAACAACTCAACCCTATTAAAAAGATTATTTTGTGAAATAATGTGAATAAAACAGTTTAAAGGCATATTCCCAAACGTCACATTTCATATTTTTCAGATTTCCTATAGTAAATAATCATGTATTATTTTATTTCCAATTCCACATTTTTACAGAAGTTAATGTTAGTTTATCACTGAATTTCCAAATCAAATTTATCTTTATTGAGCTGCTTGGCAGTCAACATCGTTAGCTTTTATTTATTCTTGACAGTTTTCACTAAAACTTGTTTATGGTTTACATTTATATGATGAAATTAAGAAATGTTGACTATAAAACTAAAAATATTCTACTTTTGGCTTTGAAATCTATTTGAAAATGTTGGAACATGAATTTTCCAACCGACTTTATTGAGATTTACATCCAGTTATTATTTTCTTCCAGCTGGTTTTAGTCGTATTTTTAGTTGCTCTTCTGGGTCAAAGAAGCTAAACTGCTTTTATCGAAATGCAGAATAACTTAAATATAAACCTAATATTGTTTCTTTTTTATTTTCAGATCTATTACTTGGTTTATGACAAACATCCACAGCTTCCTCAGCAGGATCATAACAGATTCCTTCAGTTTGTAACTAAATTGTCAATTATGGTAAATGACAAAGTTTTTCTGATGCAGACACATTCATGGAAACGGTTTCAATTAAATGCACCTCCAGTGTCAGCAAACAATTTACACAGTTTCCTCAGATTCCCTTATTTCATGAGAACACATGCAGCTAAATGACTCCGATATCAAAGCTCGACATTGTAAACAAAGAATTTAACAATGTTTCACAGAAAAACGAAGTGGGAACTGATCAGCATATTCATAAATATGCACACAGTAAATGAGGCACGGCTGAGGATGAGCTCAGATTGTTATGTAAAACCGACTTTATTGAGATTTACATCATGTTATTATTTTCTTTCCTCATCAGAAACATGACTCAAGTGTTGCTTTGATTCTTTCATGCATGTTTGGGGAATCCATTAATCTCCATGGCAACCATTCAGCTGTGCAAAACGCCTGGGTGGACTTAGCCCCGCCTCTGAGGCGCAGCTCCTCATCTGAGCTGCAGTTTCCAAACTACTCCTTCAGACTAGCCAGCAGCAATTAGTAAACACCTGGTGGAACTGCACTTTATTCTTAATTGAGTACAAATTTTGCTTAGACTGCAGCTCTGATCCTAAGTTATTTTTGTAAATATTGCATTTTTGAAAGTCCTGACAGTTTTCCTCAATTTCTTTTCCTTTGGTCTCCAAGTCCTAGATCAGGGGTCTGCAACCTGTGACCCTGGAGCCGCAAGTGGCTCTATGGACCTTTCACAATGGCTTTTAATAATTTTAGCTAAAGAAAAATTAAATATTTCATACTTAATGACAAATGTCTGAATGTTGCAGCAGAAATCGAGACTCCTCAGAGCAGGCAACATTTTTCCAATCTTCTATTGTCCAACTTCGGTGAGCCTGTTCCTGTCTTTAGCTGACAGGAGCGGCACCCGGTCTGGTCTCCTGCTGCTGTAGCCCAGCCACCTCAAGGTTCGACGTGTTGTGCATTCAGAGATGCTCTTCTGCAGACCTCGGTTGTAACGAGTGGTTTTTTGAGTTGCCGTTCTATCAGCTCGAACCAGTCTGGCCATTCTCCTCTGACCTCTGGCACCAACAAGGCGTTTGTGCCTACAGAACTGCTGCTAACTGGATATGTTCTCTTTTTCGGACCATTCTCTGTAAACCCTAGAGATGGTTGTGCGTGAAAATTCCAGTAGATCAGCAGTTTGTGAAATACTCAGACCAGCCTGTATGGCACCAACAACCACCATGCCACATTCAAAGTAACTTAAATCACGTTTCTGATGCTCGGTTTGAACTGCAGCAGATCGTCTTGGCCATGGCTACGTGCCTAAATGGATTGAGTTGTTGCCACGTGATTGGCCGATTCCACATTTACGTTAATGAGCATGTGGGCCGGTGAGTCTATACATGATATGAAATGCCTGGGAAATACAAGACACTGCCCCTTTAAAAACACTGATACACAACCAGGAGGAGCTGAGAATGAAGTCATCAGCCCTGCAATTAATCGACAAGCCTACATGTCTCTACAACAACAATAATCAATGGCGCTGTCTTTGATAATTACTCAAACATTCACAGCTCAGAGGAAAGAACAGACCAAATGCTCTGGCTTGATTGAGCGCAGAATGAACCTCCTTCGTTTCGTCTTTATCTCCGGGATAAAGAGCACAAGCAGGAACAGATTAATTGTTCTGAGTGTTAATTTGCCGCCTGCCCCCTGAGAGCTACCAGTCTCCATTGATTAAAATTAGCCTGTGTCCTGCGTCTGTTCTCTGTTCATTTAACTGGGTGAAGGATGGTACCAGTTGTCTTGTCCTCCACTCCTTTTTATCCCTCCTGTCTGTTTGCTTTCTCTCTCTCTCTTTCTCGTAAACTCTGCTGTTTGCCAATGGCCGAGCTCCTAAATCAAGCTGTTTCCAAGCTGTCTCCTCGGGCAGCAGTGTGTGTTTGTGTCTGTGTGCACACCGATTTCATGTGCTAACATTACTCGCTGCCAGTGTTTTGTTTTGGTTTATTAATCCTGACTGTTATATAGGTCAATATTACATGGTACAAATAGGAAAATAATAAAGCACCGGCTCTCTCGCCGAGCTCCAGCCGCCTTTCGGTGTTTATAATTTATCTGTGCCCAGTTAATTTTGCGGCCACTGGGACTTTGTGCAGGCATGCTCAGATGGATGTCGGAAGGAAGTCAGCGCCTGGCATTTTCTGTCACATGTGCCCTTTTCAAATTTGAGCTACAGTGTAATAGAGGCCTCATTGAGAATGATCATTTAAAGTAGGAAGAGCTGAAAAATGGCTCAAACTGTGTACTTAACAGATGGGCGACGTTTTTACCATCAATCTTTACCAGATAAACTTCATGGACATGAGAAGACGCAACAACAAGGGAACATTAGCATCATATTAGCACCTGATGCTAGTTCTAGAGCGTTGCTGGTTCTCACCAAGCAACATGTCAATAGAAACTTATGCAAAAATCTTAACTCCAAGTTGCGTACCAATAAGAAAACAATGTGCTGTTCTGTGAAAAGCAAGTCTACTGTAGATCTTTAAGAAATAGTAAAAACTAGAACATCAAAGAGGACTATTATGCCAAATTCCCATTTTGCACATTTGTGTCTCTACTGCTTCTAAAAACAAGCCAGGCACCATTTATTGACAATAAGTTCACATTTTCTGGTGACTGGAAAATGAGCAGATTCAAAAACCTCCCGATTGTTAAGTCACATTGGAATGGCGCTGGAACGTTACCTAGCAACACAAGCGAAACGAAGCCCGTTACCTAGCAACACAAGCGAAACGAAGCCTGTTACCTAGCAACTCAAGCAGAGCTCCAGTTCATTTGGTCAACTGGTTGTAAAAGACAACTGTTTTTTTTTTACCCCTCCAGGGTCTTTTGTGGCTCTAGTGTCCCTTATGTGATAGTAGGCTGACAGGAAACGGGGAAGGAAAGGGGGGAAGACATGCGGCAAATATCTTCGGGTCCGGGAGTCGAACCCGCGACGGCCACGTCGAGGACTCAAGGCCTCCAAATATGGGTCGCGCTAACCGCTACGCCACACGGCACGCCCCAAAGAAAACTGTTTTGTTGTTGACTTACCATCGAGAAACCACTTGCTGCATTCTTGTTGATTGTGCAGGAGGCTCTACTAATGCTTTTCAAAGATGTACAGTTGTATAATTGTGCATCTGTTGGCAGCCATTTTTATGTGTGAGTGTAAACATTGAGTTGGGGGGGAGAGGGAGCAGCAGCTTATTTTGATTTAAACAAAACAAAATTGACAAAAGGCCCAATGGGACTAAATATTATTACCTAAATGATTTTGTGCATAAAATGTAATGAAGATGTTAAGTAAAGACACTTATTGATCTCAGTTGTAAAAAAAAAAGACTTGGAGTGGCTTCCATTCCCTTCTGTAACGTTTTACAAACCAATGTACCGTTCACTGTCCTAATTAAACTGTTTTTGGAAGAAATTTAAGAAGTAAATTTTCAGCAAGAAATTGGAGTTTGTTTTAAGTAAATAATTCATTAATATTGATGAAAAGGTATTGATTCCATTGGCAGATTATGTCACTAATAAAATAAAAAATACATTTTTCCTATGTTAAGTAAAGTAATCTACCAATGGTACTAGTACTTCTTCACAAATATTAAGGAATTATTATTTGTATTTTTGCAGTGTAGACAGATAAATAGATTGATTGCTTGTGTGTATAATAGGTTTCTTCTTCACTGCGATTATGACGTTTTCTTTGTACTCAGAAATTCCAATCTTGTATTTTTATAGTGTATAATAATCAAACAGCTATTCACAGTAATAAAGTGAACTAAAACCGTACTGTTTTGGGTTTTTGTTTGGATTTTCATTCAGATTAGGATGCCAAAACATGTGCATCACTTTTCAAATATACATTATAAAACATCAGAGTTAAACATGTTAAATCTAATAAAAGTGTAGAAGATGAAAGCAGCAAGCTGTGAAGCCTGAGGCTCAATGTGGGTGAAGAGCAGAGTCTGCACAACAAAGAAAGAAAAAAAGGCAAAGGTGGACCGAGGAAAGTCACGGACAGAACATTAGTCACACTTCCAGTGAGCCATGGCGACACACACTTAGTGCTGTGACATGAACTGTGTTAGGGCAGCAGACAGTCAGCGGAGGAAACCACCAGGGAGACTGATGCTCCCGCTCTGAACCGGGAGAATTGAAGGTTAGCCCACCGAGTGAAACCCGACGGTTGTTCAATTTAGTGTGTGGACTTCAGGTCAGAGCCGACGCCTGTGTGATTTCTGTTCATCTACGTCCCACGGCAAAGAATCATCAACGTTTCCTCACACGCAGATGTGAATCAATTGTAAAAATCACAAGGAAAATTACATAAACACAAAGCTGAGCCTCAACTTTGATGTTTGAGATTCGGAAATTCACTGAGGTTTTCACAAGTTTAAACTTTTACCAGTTTGTAATTGTAAACAAACATTCAAACAGAGAAAATAAATGGATTTCTGCTGCTGTTATTTTATTTTAAACAGCAGCAATTCTCAAAGGATGACCTCACCTGTAGCTAAGATGGTTTTTAATGTTTGAAATGATTTAACAATCATGGGAAAAACAATCTAAATATTCTCAATATTGTGGATGAAAACTGATCACTCAGTTAACTGATATTTAGGAATCGTCAATTGTTCAAATGAACCATTAATCTGAGAAAAAAAATAGTCACAATTGAAACTCACAAATTACTTAGAGAATCCAATTTTCAAATTAACAGGCTCTTGAACAACAAAACTCCCTGACCGCGGAAACAAAACCTGGTCACAATTAGTTTAATCATTATTAAAATACATATTCATAGTCATAACTGAAACACCGGGGGAAACGTTGCATTTTCTACACTTCAGGAGCAAATAATTAAAGCTGAAATACAAATTGGATGATTTTTAAAATTTTTTGCTCAATCCTGCATAAAGCAATGATGCAAATATCGTGAACACTAGATGGCATCAAGACTCAAACATTACGTTGACTTGAGAGTTTATACACAGTAAACAACAGTTTCGTAGATATTTAAACACATAAATATAGTACACTTATAATTTACTACCAAGTTAGAGAAACTAAACCAGATTCTCCTCTGCACTGCAAAAACAGTGTGAATATATTGATACACTTGAAATATTACAAAACTAACTTTAAAGCAAGATATAAGAGTTTGTTTAAAGCAAATAATTCCTTATTATTGATGAAAAATCAGTTCCATTGGCAGATTATTTGACTTATGACGTAGGAAAATGTCTTTCTATAAGTAAAATAATCTACGTTTTCATCAATAATTGACTTAAAGCAAGTTCTTATGTCTTGTTGAAAAGATACTTGTTAGTTTTATTTAAAATATACTAAGATATTTGCACTACCAACTAGGCCGATAATAATTAAGATTTTGTGTTTTTGCAGTGTCTGGAGTTTCTCCTCATTCACTCCTTGATGTTTGGCGAACATCTTCAAATTTGTTCAGGAATCTACTAACATCTAAAATACAACAAGTCTTTCGTTTTTGTTCCTCTTTAGAGGCTAAAACTAACATTTTACATCTGGGTCAGTTTCACCTGCTAACACTGTGACCCAGCTTGGTTTGTAAAGCTTCGATTCAAACCGTATTCAGGGCATTGTATTCTTTCTCTTAACCAATATGATTGTGAAAACATAAGACATGAAAAATAAGAGTTGATTTAGTGTCTGGCGCTGATGCTGAATAAAGGACCCAGTAAACCTTCACTAAGAGGTTTCTTATTTAGACTTGAGTGCTTGGAGGTCTGGTGAGGCAGATAGGACCGCTGCTATTGTTCACATTACAACCCTAATTAGGCTGAGCATTGTGTGTGAGGAACCTGAGAGGCTTGCTTGGTGTGTGTGGACAGACGGTTGTGTGAGTTGTTTGTGTGTGGGTGGGATATTGAGAGTGACAGCTGAAAGTCGCCACCGGCACGCTCCGCTGCCCTCCCTGTTTCGCTTTGGACCGGCTGTGTGAACGGCAGGCGGACGGCCAAACTGAAACACATATTTCTGCATCTCTGATGTCGTGGAGACGACGACTGACGCGCTGGAAGCCTTTTTTAACTTAACATTCAGCCCACAACGTTGAAGTGAGCTTCCTGTAATTATCACCACTTCTGACTTTAAACATGTCATCCAAAAATCTGAAATAAAAGGGATTTTAGGTTGGATTCGCACCGGCTGTGTTTAGTTCACTTTAGTTAAACTTCAGTTCGTTTTTCTAAAAAGTCTGGTTCGTTTGGAGAAGTGTGAACTCTGACACGGACCAAAAACGCAAACTTTGGTCACCTACACACGGCATTCTGGGAAAATACAACCAAAACAAAGGCGAGGGCTTCGTGAGAGTCAGAATTTTGAGATTAAAGTTAAAAATCTGAGAAAGTTTTAATTATGAAATTAAGGTTAGAATTCTAAAAAAAAAGTCAGAATTTTCACTTTGAGATTAAATTTGAATTTTGAGGAAAATAGTCAGAATCCTGAGACTAAAATCAGATTTTTTTTTCATTAGCCCTGTTCTTCTTCAACCGCCCTTCAGCAAGTTAACATCCATCCATCCATCCATCCATCCATCCATCCATCCATCCTCTAACACACTTGTCTCTCGTGGGGTCACGAGGTGCCGGTGTTTATCTCCAGCTAACGTTCTGGGCGAGAGGCGGGTCACCTTGGACAGGTCGCCAGTCTGTCGCAATAATAACCAACATAGATAAATAAAAATATAAAGAAATTAATTTAGGCAATTGTACTTTTGCCAAGTTCATGTAAAGTATTTAGGATGAATTTCCATTTTAATCAGGACCAATATGACATTAAAAAGTAAACAATCAGGAGAGCTTATCCTCCATATCTCTCTGTTTTTTCAAGTCTAAGTTTAGACAATAAAATCAAATATTAGTTGTTCGGATAGTTTCATGGTTTTAACAAAGAAAAATCTGTACCAAGTGGATTTTTCCTTCCATCACAACATGCACCAGATTGAAACTGGAAGATGAACCATTTGAAATGAGGTTTTCCTGAAGTTAACAAAGTGTGACCAAAGTTTGCAAACTAAACGCTGAAGTTTGAGAAGCAAACACTGAAGTGAAAATCGAAGCAGAAGAATTTTGAAAGTTTCAAGCTGTGCCGGAAAATTCGTAGATTATTGGAAGAAAACGTTATTGGCGTTAATCCTTCAGGAATCTAATCGCTCAAGCTGAGACGTTTTTCTGTCTGTGGAAACCACAAAATGATTCTGCTTCAATCTTCTGCTTTGTTTACTTGATGAAAGATGTTTCCACATCAAGAGCCCAGGAATGGAAAACTGTACGAGTCAAAGGGATAGGCTTGGTTAACTTTACGCAGTGCACACACACACACACACACACACACACACACACACACACACACACACACACACACGCCTCCCGCCGGTAATGAAGCAGATAATAAGCTACTTCACGCTCTGCTGTAGCAAACCCAAAATCAAAACACTGTTGATTTAAGAATCAAAATGTGTGCACTCATGGGTTTTTCATCTTCCATGCTCTGTGGCAGTGATGATGATGTAGAGCTTCACCATGCATGAGGGTGTGTGTGTGTGTGTGTGTGTGTGCGTGTGTGTGTGTGCTTTGTGCTGTATATCAAAGCCTAAGGAGCAGGCGGCGCTCTGGCGAGGCGGCGTTGAGAATCCATTCCTCGTGCCTCCCACATCATTTCAGCTCTCCTTGTTTCCAAGAAATGATTCTCTGACTTTGACACCAATGTCATCACTAAAAGACTTTCTTCAGAATTTCTCAAGTTGTGGAGAAACAGCAAAGACGTAAACAAACCGTGCTAATGGGACGAAAGTGGAGAGAAAACATCAAAACAATGTATGAATTTCCAACAAATGAAAAGTCTGTTTAGTTTTTACCCTGAAGTTTCATGCCTTGACCTATTTAACGTGAGAATACAAAACAAATCAATAAAGATCTGAAAGGTGGGTCTATTTTCTTTTAAACTAATATAAGAACTGCAGGAACTCATGTTGTGGGTTGGCAGACGTTTGTGACACTGTGATGATTAACTTCAAAACTTTTTCAACTTTCAGTATTAAATACATACAGACTACTATGAACACTAAAAAAAAGTTTTATTATGACTTTAAACTCATAATGCTAAGAAAAAAAGTCCAAGTTCTTAATTTAAAGTCAGAATTCAAGTTATCTTACACTTGAAATGAGACAAAACTAACTTAGAAGTAAATTTTCTGCAAGAAATTGGAGCTTGTTTTGAATTTATCCATCCATCCATCCATTTTCTGTTCACCCCTTGTCCCTAATGGGGTCGGGAGGGGTGCCGGTGCCTATCTCCAGCTACGTTCCAGGCGGGAGGCGGGGTTCACCCTGGACAGGTCGCCAGTCTGTCGCAGTTTTGAATTTATAATTTCTTAATATTGATGAAAGCACTATAATTTCATTTATAACATGGGAACAATGTCTTGTTATAAGTGAAATAATCTGCCAATGGAACTAGAACTGGGTTGCTAGGTAACGGGCTGTGCTTGGCTGGCGTTGCTAGGTAACGGCGCCAGTGGAACTAGAACTTTTTAAAATCAATATTAAACAATTACTGACTTAAACAAGCTCCTATCTTGCTGAAATGTTGCTTGTAATTTAGTTTTGTCTTATTTCAAGCGTACTAAGATATTTGCACCAGAAACTAAACCAAAAATACTTGGATAGGTTTTGTGTTTGTTCTGGATTAAAACCCTACTGCTTAGTTTACACAGGGCATTGTTGTCACTTCTGGAAAATAATCATAACTTCTCAGAAATTTATGCATTCTTAACAAATATAGCTTTTATGTCACTTTTATGTTGTATTTTCTTAACTTTTTACCTTTGTATGTTTATAACTACATGAATTTTGTTTTTGTACTTTGTACTACTAGCATCGGTTTGTCTACTCACTTAAGCAGCAAAGTTAGAAAAGTTTTTTATCCTTAGACATTTATATAATAGTAATGTCACATTATATCTGGAAATTAAATAATTATTGTTCTCTTTTTCTACCACAATAGTTTCAACAGTTTGATGTTGTGAGTAAAATGTTCAGGTTCTTTTAGCTTGTTTTGTACAACAAAACATGGCAGATTTTCTTTAAACTGTTGTGTGTGACTTTGCTGTTTCCAGCCCAACAACTTCCACATTTTGGCTTTTTTTTAATTTAAAGTTCACAGTGAAGCAACAGCTTAAATGTTGCAAAACAGAGCAATTCAAGATAATTACCTCCACCAAACGTTATCCGAATAAAACTGATGTACATCAAAAAACATATATTCTTATTTGAACTCACATCAGATGGAAAGTTCACAGCTTTCTATAAAAGTTGTTTTGTTTTTTTGCTGTATCTGTGGTCTACAATTATTTTTAAAAAAACATGGAGGTGTTTTGTTCTCCCTTAATGTTTCACATAGGCTTTTGATATTGTATCAAATATGGATATCAAAGAAATCCTCCTGTGTTTTTTCTTCTGTCAGGAAGAAAAATAGAGTTTGATGTCACAAATTCAGATGTTCTCTTGGATGCCACCAAACAAAAAGTTTACACACTCACTTCTGCATGTCAGCGGGGGAAAAGAGACGTCTGAAAGCAACACGAAACAGAGAAAATATCTGGCGTGTTGGATGTCTTTATTCATCTTAGATATAAGAAATACACAAATAAAGAGATCCATTAGAGAAGCCTGGGCCGGTTCTGTTTTAATGCATCCTCCGCATGTCAGTTTGTAAGAAAGGCATCTTCCCGCTGCTATTTCTACCCGGTCCCATCGTCTCTATGAATATCTTTCCATCCCGTCAGTCTTTTAGAGACGCTGACACTGCGCTCGTGTTGGATCACTGCGCTGTGAACTACAAAATGTGGATGTTTTCTTTTTTTGGCATCATACCAGTTAGGATGAGTCATAAACATGCTGTGTATTTAAAAGATGTGGTCACATATACTATAAAAAATCCTCTATTTTTTATCATTAATGCTGCTTGAATGTTAAATAATCTTCTGAATAAAACTCAATTAAAAGAAACTCCATAATTGAAAATATGTAAGTACATTTCTGCTAAAATGTTATACAAAAAGAAGAGTATTTTTTCAAAGTGGGACCACCAGGGGGCGGTAGAGGGGCCTCCGAAACCTTCAGGGGATGAGAAAAAAAGCAAAAATATAATTGTACCCAATACATTTTTAATCATAATTTCTTTTTTAGTAATAAAATGTAATGTTCATCAAGCAGTTTTGCTCCTCAAGCTAGCATAGCATCACATAGCATAGTATGGCTAACTAAAATTAGAAGGTATAAGGCAGCATTTATGCTAAACGAATGTAAAAAAAAAAAAGTTGCTACTTCTTTATGTATTTTATTGGATGTGGGTTTGCATAGAGGGTCCCTGTTCAGAAGCTAATGCTGCTTGGGGGCCATGATAAGGAAAAGTTTGTGAAGTCCTGGTCTAGGATGCTTAAAAACTACAGTGTATGGCAGCGACGTGCGGTGAGGTTCATAGCTGGTGAGGCTCTGACTTCATCATAATCAGATTTACAAATACAGACCCCCTGCATGTTATTGTTTACATAAGGAAATTTCGCGCATGCGGACAAAGCTGGAGGGTAATAAGACTTTTCTTTAACATGCCATCCATAGCTGCGCTGCCGCCATAGAATAACTCCGTTAACTCAATCAAACTTGGACATGTAGATATTATTAATTTCGTGCTGGGCTCCACAGCAAAGGGAAAAACTGTTATGGTTCAACTCAAAACCACTTCTTTCTCGCTCTTAAGCAGCTACGGGCAGACTCGTTGCCATAGCAACTGACAATAACAAAATCCCACTCAAATATTTCCCACACAAAGAGCAGAACATTCAGTCTGTTGCAGTAACATGGTTTTAGGCTTGATGTTTATTTTTATCTTATTAATAAGTGATTGCTGTGGTAAGAAGAGAAAACTATAAATATATCGCTGGACTTTACTGTATGGCTAGCTCCATGGCTAGCTCGCTGTTACTGTCTCTTACTCTGCAGTTGTGGAGTCACATGATCTGGGATCATGAGCGCCCCCTGCCATGAGGCCAGAGAACTGCCTGCCTCACCTCGAATCTGTTCTCTGGTTTCTGATCGCTCCTCAGCACAGAAACATGTTACACACAGAGTTGATGACAAAAACACTGTACATTATATACATGAGCAAAATTATGTAAAATCAGTGCATATATTAAATGTTTTTTAGCCATTTTATTGGTGACGTACAGACAGGAGGAACATGCTGTCATAGAATGGCAGTCAGTGCAGTTAGCCAGAGGCTGATCAATCCCAGGTGAGCCTCAGCTCGCTGCTGAATCACCGAGCATTTGAATGGGAAATGCAATTTTGAAGAAAAAATAATCAGAATTGGATAACCTAAATAAAAAATAGGCACTTTACAGTACAAACCACAGGGTGAAAATAACAATATAAATTATTTTATCATTATATATTATTTTTCCATGATGACAGGTGACCGCACGTCACTGGTGTATGGTCAATACGGCTCACCACCCAGGCCGCAATTTCATCAGGCAAGAAGGGGTGGTTAAAAACAACAAAACAGCGTCAAAAACAACCTTATCTCTACTACAGATATGACTTGTGTGTCAAATCTAAGGTCGCCATATAATTTTACTCTGTTGGCAGTGGATTTCAAATACGGAGTCAATATTCTCATGTTAGGTGTCATAAGAGCAGGATAACATGACTTCAGCCTTCTAATCAAAGAAATCCTAGCTTTGATCTCATTTAGGCATTTAACAAAGGGCTGAGCGTCTTGTTTATTTCACAGGATTAGATGCAACAGTCATCTGCATAACAATGTATAAGGAATTTCCTCAAAACAGAATCCAAGAGCAGGAGATACAGAGAGAAAGAAGTGGTTTGAGTAAAGAACCCTGAGGCACCCCACAGTAAAAAGAGACTATAAATGATACACACTTGTTAATACTGACACATAAAGTTATATATCTGCATGATATCGGTGCAGGAGGCATTTGAAACAAAAGTAATGCATGAATTTGAGTTTGTAACCATTTTTTAAAAACGTTTTTCATACCGTAAAACCTTAAAACTGACACTTTCACTTGTCATGTGAAAAGTTGATAGTTGACCTGATTATCTGTGTAGTAGAAACCCGTATTGAATTTAGAGCTGGTAACTTCACAGTGAGAAAGTAACAGGCTTTTTCTTGACGCTTTGTAAGATACTTTTAAAATGTTTTGTAAGATAATGACATTTATTGTATTTCGGTGTTTAAAAAACTTATGAAAATATGATTTCCTCATTTTTTCAGACTAGGTTTCTAACTCAAACACCTTCTTTTTTCTTCTTTCTTGCATGAAAGCAACACACTTATCTCTACATAATTTAATTTTTCAATCTTTGAATTCTCTCTGATCTTTCCATCATGATTAAAGAACTGAAACGGCAGAGAAGACGTTCAGCTGTCTGGAGTTCATTCTCTCTTTGTTGTGTAGGTGATGTACATGTTCTTATCTTTGTGGCGTTTTGTGCAGATGAGGTGATGACAATGCAAAGCTCAGTCTGTATCAGTGTGAACAGCTTGATTTTATCTTATCAACATCAAACTCTCGTTCCTCTTTTTGCCTTTTAGAGGAACAAACTGAGATGCTTCAGCCACAGTCAGCAGGTGTTGCAAGAGATGTTACTAAGCTCCTTTTCACAAGGCTTTAATGGTGCAGAGTTGAAAACGGGAACTTTATTTTTTTAATTGTTCACCTATATAATTATATATAACTATATATAATTTTTTTCCCCAAATAAGCGTTTAATCGGGAGAGCTGTTTGCATAAAATAAAACCAGTCCTCACTGGAAATTATTATATCACACAGGGATCAAATCAGACTCATAATAGCCAAGCTGACCCCTAGATTTTTAAAATCTAGAGTAATTTAGGCTCATTTTATCACAGCATAAGTCCAGCAGCTGAAGAATATAAATGACCAAACAGCAAACATGTCAGAGATAAAAATGTGGAGACGTTTCAAGCAGGAAAAATAAACTATAAACACTAAATCCTAAGCTGTGCACTGCAAAAACTCAAAATCTTACCAAGTTTTCTGTCTAGTTTCTAGTGCAAATATCTTATTATACTTGAAATAAGAAAGTTAATGTACAAGCAACTTTTCATAATAAATAATAAACAATAGCTTGTTTTAACTCAGTAATTCTTGAACTTGATTTTATTTACTTAAAACAAGTTGTTATATCAAGGGCTGCACTGTGGAGCAGTTGGTAGAGCTGTTGCCTTGCAGCAAGAAGGTCCTGGGTTCGATTGGGTCTTTCTGCGTCTCCCTGTGCATGCGTGGGTTCTCTCCGGGTTCTCCGGCTTCCTCCCACAGTCCATGACTGTTAGGTAAATTGGTTTCTCTAAATTCTCCCTAGGTGTGAGTGTGTGTGTGTGTGTGTGTGTGTGTGTGAGTGTGTGTGTGTGTGTGAGTGTCTGTGAGTGTGTGTGTCCTGTCTGTTTCTGTGTTGCCCAGCGACAGACTGGTGACCTGTCCAGGTGACCCCGCCTCTCACCCGGAACGTTAGCTGGTGTTAGATGGAGATAGGCACCAGAAGCCCTCCAAATCCCACTAAGGGACAAGAATGTTAGAAAATGGATGGATGAAGTTGTAATATCTTGCAGAAAAGTCACGTGTAAGCTAACTTTATCTTATTTCAAGTGTAGTAAGATATTTGAACCAGAAACTAGATCAAAATTACTTGGAAGGATTTTGTGTTTTTGCAGCGTGAACATGTTGCAGAGCGCCATTCATCTGAAAAATTAAAACAGTTTGTAACAGCATGCCTAGAAATGGCCTTCCAGGTAAACCAACAAGCCAAAAAGTGAGTTTTTTCAGCAAAATCTAAAGGTGGAAGTATTTATTAAAATCACAAATTTAAGTCATGAACTTTCTGGCCTTCTAAAGAATTGGGTAAAATTTCAGTGTTTAAATGTGCAAAGCTGCCAGAGACTTTCCTACAAATACCTTGAAGCTTTACGACAGGCTAAATGTAAAATGACATCACACTGGTCAGACGTATTTATTTATTTTGCTTATTTTCTTGCCACTCAACAATTATGCTCCTATGTCACACAAGATCCCAATAAGTTCATTTAAATGCTGCTCCTAAAACATCACAAAATGTGAAAAATATCAAGTAGAATAAACCATTTTGGAAGGTATTGCATGTAAATATATCAAGCTGCAGTTATTTATTAAGGTGCACGAGCCAACATGTGAAAATGTGACTGACAACGCCATTTGTGGCGTTGCAAATCATCAGAGGTGTTAACATTATCTGACTGTGCAGAGAACTTCACAGCTGAACAGGCATTAATCATCAGTTTCTACCATTTACATATAAACAACAAACAACACGGAGAAAATATTGAGTAATTGTTTCTTATGAAGACCGAACAATACGAGAAACATCGAGCGTTTCCTTTTAAGGGGATCCAACGTTTTCACTTCAAGGCCTTAAAGACGAGGCGACTCCGCCTCACAGCAAGGACTGAGAGTAAAGCAACAGTTTATAGTTTCCTCTAAAACATCAAATTTACATGTGAGAAGGTTTTATAAGCTTGTTTTAGGTTAACAATTCCTTAATATTTCATTTTTAACAAGATGTTTTCCTCATAAGTGAAATAATATGCCTCTGGAATTAGTAATTCTTGTCAATATTAAGGAATTATTGGTACCACTTACAGATCAATAACAAATAGTTCATAGATATGCTAGTAATTAATCTGTAAGCACGTTATAAACCATTAATAACTGTTTATTTTGAATGAATTAAAGCTGAGAAGGAGACAAAACCTTGTGGTTTCTTGCCAAATCATGAGCCAGATCTGTTCACCCATATATTTTAATATTTAGTATAGCGTTGTTAGACTAAACAGTTCATAATAAACATTTGTAAACATAATTTTTTAGCATATAGTCTCATTTTCTATCCTAATTAAAGCACAATAAAAAGTTATTAATGATCTATAAAGTGTTTATAGATGAACTGATAACATATAAAATATTTATTAGCCATCTGAAGGGGAAGCCTTATTGTAAAGTGGTACCGAATTATTTACTTAAAACAAACTCCTGTAGCTAAGATATAGCTTAGTACAAAAATACTTGGTAAGCTTCTGTATCTTTGTTGAAAAAACTGTGCAGAATAATTTTGACCAAGGCTTTTTTACAGTGCTGTATGACTTCCAATGTTTTCATGGCGATCAGACATTTTGATAGTTTGTTGTTGCCACACTTTGTAAGCAAGTATTACTAAAACCTGACCAAATGGGGCGAAAGCAGAAGATTAGTTTTTAAAACTTGTCTTTTTTGTACCCAGCGTTGCACCTTCATTAGTAAGCAAACCAGGATTACTTCCACTGTGACACAATGTGTCAGCGAACTGACACCAAGCTGAAGTTTGTGCCAGTCCCATGGAGCCCAAAGGCTTTGGCATCATGAGATGGTAGCAGAACAAGAAGAAGTTGGAAAGACTGCAATATGCAGATGATTCATCCAATAACAGTTGTTGCCCTTTTCAGGCAGTTTCCAGTTAGAAGTTTTAAAAGTTCTTTGCAATGAACCATCTGCACTTCTAGGTTTTAGTCTTGCTTTCCAAGAAAACCTAACGGGTGAAAATATAACCACATAAATCTGTTTTCAGGAATGCTCTGCTACTGAAATGTGTTTTTATTTTGCTTAGATGAGATACAGCATGTATTCTGCAAGATGTTCTTAGCCAAACGTTTTCATTTTGGTTCAAAAGTCGACAAAAGTCACCAATAAAAGCAGCAAGTCATCTGCTAGTTATTTTGTTGAAAATGTCGCTAATAAAAATGCATTTCATTAACAGGCCTGACAGATATTAACAATAAATTTGAAGTAGGAATGGAAAATATATCAATACCAATATATGTCATGATAAACACATGATCAATATCAATAATACGTCTGATAGAATATTCAAAATATTGAATATTCACTGAATTTCCTTACAGAACTGTACAGCATTCTGGGAGATGTAGATAGAGAAAAGATGTTAGCCGCTCAATCTCTCAAACAAAGTTGGTGGCTTCTACACACTCACTCACTCTTTGGTTACCTAGCAACAACTTGTGGAGTAACTTGTGCAGCAGCAGGTTCATGTTTCCACACAGTTCCTCATCACTACTTAAAAATAAAAAGCAACAGCGTGGAGTGAAAACTGGACAAATGAGGAAAGGTCAACCAAGCCACCAGTTTGACAATATTTTCGATATTCAAAAAAACCAATCAATAATTAATGATATTTACCGATATGAAATGTTTAAATTGTGATAAGTTTTTTCAGGCAGACCATCCAGTGGTAGTTACCTAGCAACAATTCACTCACTCACTCTTTGGTTACCTAGCAACAACTTGTGGAGTAACTGACGCAGCAGCAGTTTAAGGTTTCCTCATTTGACTCATAACTGCTTAAAAATAAACAACGGTGTGAATCGAAAACTACAGATAAAACAGGAACGATCATGCCACCAGTTTTTGTAGCATTTGAAACAAAAAAACAAATAATTATCGACATTGCCTGATATGAAATGCTAATATTGTGATACATTTTTCAGTCATATCCACTGCCAGCCTAACTGTCTGCTTTTCCTGCCACCTAAATAATATTTTGTCCAATACGCTGTTATTCCCTACATCAGAAAGCAGAACAGTGTCTGACACACATAATTTTGTCCTGTGTTGCGTACATGGCTGTCTCTCTGCGACTGCTCTGCCAGGTTTCCTGGCTCTCGGGAGTCTAGATACCAATCCCTGGCTGTTGAATAATGACCCAGAGCGACCTGGCTTTAGCCTAATCCCTACTTTAAAGCTATCCTTCCTCTGATTCATCCCTCCTTAAACCCTCACCAGAGACAGAGGGGTGCATAACAAAACAGTCACAGACCTGCATTAAAGCAGACAGACGTGAGGCGTCACATTTGGACCAGATTCTGCTGCTTACTGTGGTATTAATCAGCTTTTTAGGAGTGACATCTATCGCTTTTATTCCTGCAGTGTTTCTCATTTAACAGATTAGCATGAAATTAATAAGTGAACATCTGGAGTCAATGATCTTAAAGGTCTTCTGGTTTTTGAAAGGCAGGTTTGTTCTACTATTTCTTTTGACAGAGTTATTTTTATTATTTGTACTGTTGATTAAAAGTCAAGAAACTGTTAGAGTTTTAATATGAGCTCTAAAAGCTGAAGAAAAGCAACAAAATGATTTTCTTCAGTCAAAGCAACTAGAAAATTGGCCAGTATTTGATGTATACTGATGACTTTGATTATTTTGATAATGTTATGTTTGTTACTGGTTTCACAATGGGTGACTATGATTCTTTTATCACATTTTAAAAAATGATTTTTTTATGCAAGCACTTTGAACTGCCCTGTTGCTGAAATGTACTATACAGATAAACTTGATTGATTGAAAATATGCATCTTACTGAACAAAAAAAGAAAATGGAGCTCCAACCTAAGAATAAATTTGTTACATGTAATTAAATTAAATTGGGTCACCTGTTTTCTTTTGTCAGTGTGTTTTGTTCCTTTAGGCCTATTTCACTAAATTTAGACAGATAGTGTTTGGCTAACATGTTTAATTTTTGAAATATAATGTGAGATATAGAGTTGTTATGTAATAGATTTACTTACATTAGAAATCCAAGCCTGACTACATTTTTGGCCTACAGTAATGTGAAACCTCACGTTCTCCCCTTTTTGTAATGTTGCAAAACATTTCACAATAACAAAATCCACTTTGTTTTGCACGTATGTATGTATGTATAAAAAAGCTAAGTTCAACAGTTCTCAGACTGTTTAGTTGTTCTGCTAGTCACCACATTTTTACCTGGGAACCTGAATCAGCAGGAAGGTAAGAACTTGATGCTTTTCCCTATAAACATGTTGGGAAAAATAAAAACTGCACATAATCTGAGTGTAATCAGATTAAATTATTTAGGTGAAAGTTGCATTTAAAAATAAGAAAAAAAGAAGATTTTATCAACAAAATTAGATGTGTTACTACTTCACAAAAGTGCAAGTGATTGGAATTTTTTTTAAAATTTTGACAATAAGATATTACTGCTCTTATTTGGTCACAGTTAACATAATGTCTACCAATTTTGCTCCAGGAGCCTCCAAGATGGCGGATTGTTACAACATTGCTCTCCAACAGATATTCAAACAAAAACTAAACATTAATCAATTAAATTGGTCTTCTGATCTTTAACATCAACTCTTTCTAAAGATTATTACGGTATCCACATAGCATCAGAAAACATTAATCCACATTCATACTAAAACGGTCATAAAAAGTGACTGATTTATTTAACTGTTTTGCTTAAAATTATAAACAGTTTTTATGAATTCTGAATTTAATCACTCAATCAAAATGCGAGAGAATAGAAGATATTTCTATCCTATTATTCTATTCTTCTAAAATAAGAAATGAACACTGCTCTTTTACATATTAATATGTCAAAATAGTTTATAATCATATTTTGTGTCTCAACTTTTCTAAGGTCAAATTTTTCATACATGTCACCATATGTAAACTTATTGCTTTTGAAGAAACTCAAACCTTTGTATATTCTTATGTTATTCTTTATAATTTCACTGTATTCAAATCTCAAACAAATCCCAATATTTAAAGATATGACCAGATACTGTGAGAAAAACTCAGAAAATCAGACAAAAGCTAAAGATTAATCAAATCCAAATTGGATTTCAGAGCTTGAACATTGACTCCATCTGAAGATTATAGTATTTATATTTTATCAGAAAAATCTAACTTCACACTAATATCTATTAAATCTACCATAAAAAAGGTGACTGATTTATAATTATTTTGCTTAAAATTGTAATTTTTAAAATGCATTTTAACATCAATCACCCAGAATCAAAATAAAACGCTTTTAACTTTTTGTGTTTGTCCTCAGCAGGATGAAGTACGCACTGGTTTTTCTCTTGCTGTGGATGGTTTTCCTGATGGCCCGTCCTGCAGAGAGCATTCGTCCTCGTCCTCCTCCCCGTCCCCGTCCCCTTCCTCTTCTTCTTTCTCTTCCTCAAACTCGTCCTCAAGGATACCCCTTGTAAGGACTGAGATACAGAGCATAAAAAACCTGTTTGCATCAAGATTATTTTTGATATTTTTCTCCACTGTTTGTTCAGTGAGAAATACTAATAAATTTAAAAATATGACTAAATGCAGTCACAGTATGAGACAAATCACACTTCCTCATGTGACTAAAGAAATGTATTACAAATGGGGATGTTTTTCAAAAGCAGTATTTGTTTCTGGAGGGCTGTAATTGCTGTGACACAGTCACAACCATAAAGTTACCAAACAAGTAATAAGAAATAGTTCTTATTGTCACTTTAATAATTATGACGATATAATACAAAGTATTATGATGAACCTTTAGGACTATTCTTGTTCATCTCATCGCATTATTGCAAACTTTTCAGATAAATTCTTAATTCAATGTGTAGAAATGATTGTGATACGTCACATTGAGATAATATTATTTGACTTCTTTATCTTTGTTAGTTCTGAAAGCTATATACTCTAATGTGTTTTTTTCTCCGCTAGCTATGCAGACTTCAGGTTGAGAGGAGTCGGTTTCCAAGGAGACGAGGACCAGCAGGACCAACAGGACCAGCAGGACCAACGCCTGCTGCAATTAAACTTTGAACAAGAACGTCTTGATTAGACAATCAGATTGTTTTGCAAACCACAAAATAATCTGATGATGAATAATATATTAAGTTCATTGGTTTTGTCTGAAATTGCTGGAAGGTGAATAAACTCAAAATAAGATCACACAAACTTCTATTTCTTTGGTTACTATTTTACACTTAATTATGTCAGTGTAAAACATCAGTTTTCAAAGAGTTTACATATATTGACATGAAACATTTTATCTTAGAGCATTTTCAGGTGTTTTCCATTAGCATATAAAGATTCATAAACCTAGTTTGGTTAGTCAGTGATTGTGTGTTTGATTCCTGAACTCAAATAAATCTGATTTTCTTCAAACTTTGCTGTTTTGTCATATTAACAAAAGAGTGACTAAATGTAGATGTGAGGATATTGAGGTCTAAGAGTATTTTATTTATGGAACTGGTGCAATGTTAACTTCTACAAGAGTTTACCAATAGCTGCGTTCCCATTGACCATATAATTACGCAAACTGTAATTAGGAAGATAAATTCACTTAATCGAAACACTCCAATTAGAAAAAAAACTCAAGCTTTTTTTTTTTTTACCTCTAATGTCTCTAATCTTCTGAGTTCTTCATACAGATATATTTGTAATGTAAACTAAACTTCTCACTTGCAATTAATTACTCTGTCAAACTAAAGGTATGCAGGAACATGGAGCTACAGCTTTTAATTGAGTTGCTTCAGTAGAAATAAAAACTGATTTTAAAGAGATGTAAAATACTAATAAAATAATCTGTCTTATTAGTAAGAGACTAATCAGCTTTTTGACACACATTTTATCTGCATTTAACCTATTTCATACTTTGGAGAAATAGTGGAAATATAACACTAAGTTAATTTATTAATGCAATACGTTCTTTTTAAGGAGACTATTCATGCATTCATTAGCTCCTACATTTAATTTTACAGAATTTCTAATAGCAATAAAATTTTTTTAGTATGATTTGAATTTTTTCAGTAATGTTTCCTCATACTTTGTAATAAATAATTTTCCTCTACCAGTAATAATAAAATAATAATAATAATAATAATAATAATAATAAAGAAATATGGAGTAAACTAAGCTAAGTAAACTAAGTAAACATTTGGTTGCAACGTAGGAGCAACCAAATGAATTGGATTGGTGGCAATTTATTGAAACTAAGCTAGTTCCTACACAGAACTAAATTAAGGATGCTGTGATAGTTTAATTTTTTTTAGGTAAAAAAATCAAAATTTTATATGCATATATACAGTTAAACATCATTAGTTAAACATTTCAGCCTCAAGTTGTAACCAAGAAGCCAGTCATAAAAGTCAGTCCCTTAAAAAAACCCCATAAGGACCAATTACAGGAGGTCAAACACGTTGGTCCCCATAAATTCAATGGTCCTAATAAGGTTGGTGAATGAACAAAGAAAGGTCTCAACAAACTAACAGAAAATAAAATACTTAAACACACACACAGTCATGTTTTCATTTCTTGTGGGTACTTTACATAGAATACTTTACATAGAAGGCCCTTGCAGGGACTTTACACAGCCTAAAACTAAACCAACCGAAAAACAGCATTTCCCCTCATGGGGAACAAGAAAATGTCCCCACAAGGAGTAGGGGTCCCCACAAGCCCTCATTGTAGACAGAAACAGGCCCACACCAGGATAAAAAAACCTGGTTCATACACACACACACACGCACACACACAAGAGAACAATATATAGGGCTTTAGCATTGTCATGTTCTCATTTCAGAACAGTATTGTGTTTGCTGCCAGGTGTCACGTTCAACTCCGCTTACAATGTTGCAAAATGTTGGAGAATTATGAAATCAACTTAGTCCTGCACGTATATAAAAACTTACCAAACAGCATTAAACAGACGCTTTTAGGGTCGGTGACACGTTACTACAACAGTAAACAACTTTGAAGACTCAAAGTCAGAAAGGTAAGATTTAAGTACAATGTTTCACCCAAATGCTTTTGAAATATCTCGAATATTTATTTGAACAATCTAAGGCAACATATCTTAGAATAGAATAAATAAGACACTTTTCATTTAGTAGTAGTGATGACTTTAATGACCCAGTAAAAAGCATTTAAAAAAACTAAATCTACATTGAACTATGGTTGTTTTCTCTGCAGGATGAAGTGCACTGTGGTCTTTCTGGTGCTCTCCATGGTTGTCATGATGGCTCAACCTGGAGAGGGAATATTCGGATTACTTAGTGGTGTTGTTTCTGGAATTGGTCATGCCATTCATGGCATTTCCAAGTAAGAACTTATTTAATTAATTTGCTTCAATTTCTGTTTAATGTCATACTATTATTAAGAATATAGAGTAAAGGAAAACATATGTGATGTTACTTTCCTTAATGTCATTTAAACACAGAGGTGGGCAGAGTACCCCAAAATTTTACTCAAGTAGGAGTAGCAGTACTTAAACATATTTTTTATCAAGTACAATTAAAAAGTATTTGGTAAAAAATCTATTCAAGTACTTCAGGCTTCATGGTGTTAGCATGGACATGAAGAATAAAATTGGGAAAAAAATAACTGAACAAAAAAGTGCTTAGGACTTCAACAAGCCTTTTGCTGAAAAATATAAAGTATTTTTAAACAAACCCAAAGAGCTTTAGTAATATCATCTCACCTTATATCTGATTTATGTGCCTTGCAATGGCTTGTTGTGATTTGGTGCTATATAAATAAACTGAACTGGATTATATGATAGTTTGGTAATCTAACCACTTTTCCCTTAACTAGACTCGTTAAAAACAGGAGACGTGGAGTGGACCAAGATGTCCAACAGGAAGTGGACCAAGCAGTCCAGAACCAACAGGACCAGCAGCAGCTCGATAAACTTCTCTTTAAACACAAGTTCGCTCAAAATCGCTTCAACTGAAGTGGATCTGAGAGTATTTTCTATAGGTATAGAAAATACACAAGCAACTTTGGTTAAACAGTGACTGGAAATACTGTCTCTGTTTATCAAACAAGTTTGATTAAATATTTCTGGTAGGATGCCAGAACTCCAATAAATGTGATTTGATTCAAACTTTGCCTTTTGTCTTATTATTTAATTCTGAACCAGTGTAAATCTGAAAAATATGGAAGTCTGTGAAAGTAATTAATCAAGGCAGGGGTGTCAAACTCATTTTCATTTTGGGCCATATCAAATATCTGAATGTTCTTAAAGGAGTATATTGATAAAACCCATTAAACTGTTAAAAATATCAATAAATAGCTGTTCCTCCAGGATTTAGTTTATGCAATCAAGATTGCAGCTTTTGTTGTGTCAATTTAGAAATGTTAGAAAGGAATTTTTATGTTATTTGCATATGCATGATGTTAGCTGTGACTTTTTATTACTCAATTATGGACTGTAAGGCAATATCAAAAAAGGGTGCGGCAGCAGTCACGTAAACTCAATTTTGAGAAAATTTGTAGCACATTCAGAAAAAAATGTGGAGATTTTGTGTGAATTTTGCAGATTTTTGAATAACTGGAAGGACTAATTGATGCAATTTGGAGTCTAGAGGGCCACATAAAAAGTTACGGTGGGCCCGTAACCCGATTTGGCCCCCAACCCTGGAGTCTGACACGTGATTTAAGACAATGTTCTAAAATCATACACCAATATGAACTTAAGACTTTCTAACAAGACAAGTTCAAAAGATTAAATATATCAATGATCTTAGGATATTTAGACCAACAAATTTGGTTAAACTTTTGTACTTTGTTTGACAGGATAGATGAGGTTTTTCAAGATCTTGATGGGACATTAGTCCTTTTATACTTGAAAAGTTCTTCACATAAAACCAAATTATGTTGGTGAAAAAAATAATACATTTAGTTTCTGCTCTAAAGTTAAACACCAAAAGAACAGTCCAAGTCTGGCAAGTCCTAAAGATATACAGTATATTCACTGACAATTTTACAGTTTTAACCATTTTAAATCTAAATCTGACAGAGAAATAAATATTCTTGTATATATCAACAAATAAAATCCGCTAAAAATAGCAGGGCTCAAAAACTCAAACATTTATTTATCAATCTATTTTCAGTAAAGGCTGTTAGACATTACAACCTCAAATTAATGTAATCTTGTCAAAAATAGGGTGAATATACATTAATCCCAACAGACTATGGTACACTAAATTAAATTGCACAGTTAATCTTAGTTCTATGTCGCTCTGTTTTGACTATGGTTATTGACTGGAACTTTAGAAATAGGCAGAACTGAAACATAAACAGGAAGTATTTAGAAAATTATCTAGATGTTAACAATAATGTAGCATAAATTTGCAGTCATCGGCCCACAGAAACAAAATGCTCACAATCCAACCTTAAGCGAAGACAGAAAGAGATAAATAAGCTTTTTATTGTCATTTTTATTGATTTTTAATCATAAGAAACACCTGCTCCATTTTGAATGTGTAATTACACTGGGTGTCATTTTTGTGGCTTACATTTGTTGCATCCTAAAAATAAAGTTGTGGTAAAGAAAAACTAAAACTAATACATGGACGTCCTTAGAACCAGAGTTGGGTAGTAACTAGTTACGTTTGCTTGGGTAACTTTTTTTTCTTTTAAAATTTACTTTTAAGAATATTTTTCCTATGCTGTACTTTTTACTTTTACTTCAGTAATTGTATTTGAAGTATTGATACTCTTATTTAAGCAAAATGTTTGGATTCTCTATTTACTCAATGAAAAACAAATTTTAACCAAAAATTTTCCAGACACAAAAACCTGCAGTTTTTGTTAAAGTCTCATCAGTTTTTTATTGAAAGAAACTGATTTCAATAAAACATTTTCTTTTGCCTGATTTTGTTATTTTTTGTTACTTATATGAATTATTGTCATTTTTGTCCTTAAAATACAAAAAATTCTACTTAACTTTATATTTTGGTTCATCTAAGTGTTTTTAAACATTAAATGATTGATAATCTGATGAGTTACTCAGTACTTGAGTAGACATTTTACCAAAAACTCTTTTACTCTTTCTTGAGTAATTTCTTGGATGGCTATTTTTTACACTTACTTGAGTAAAATACTGTTAAGTTTTGCTACTCATACTTGCGTACATTTTTTGTGTACTCAGAATGAGTTGCTAAATGTTCTATATTCAGTTGTGGTGTTTCAATTGAATTATCTAAACTGGAACTAAAGAAAGTACATCTTTGACCGGACAAAGTTGATTAAATGGATGAGATGAGAAAAATCGTCTCGCCCACATCTGAGACCGAATCACTGACCATTTGTGCAACTCTGCACAGTGTTACACAATAGTGAAATCAAGTTAGTTCTGCAAATATATAAAGAAGCACAAGGCCACTTGTAGTAAGACTTTCCTGTAACTTTCACTCTCAACCAGCAAGGTGTCCCAGAAGCAGTGGAAACATTACAGTGGAAAGGTGAGAACCAAATCTTTTAAAACATTTTTAATGAAAGGAAAAACTGTATATTTTCTGAGCAGGATAACATAAGATTTAAAAGAAAATAACACAAATAAGCTTCTGAAGCGTACATAGATCAAGATTAGAGAAGGAGTTTAACTAAAAGTGGTTCATTTAATGTTACTTTTTTTTTTACATACCATAAAATAAGCTTTTCTATGTTTGAAGTGCAGAGTTTAACACCTTTTTACCGAATAAGCTTACAAAACTAACAATATATGTACAGGGCAGCAGCCAACAATCATGTTAACCATGCATCTCTTGAATTTAAAGCATAACTACAAACAACTGTGACCACAAATGTGTAAAGATAATACTGCATGGACGCTCCTAATTTGAATATACTAAACTTGACTGCATAGTTTAACTTCAGTGTGTGTAATTGATTTATGATTGGACTGAATTGATGACAATATTTTTGTGTAACATCTATTTTCCTGCCAAATGTCTCAATATAATATTTGTTGCAGATTTGTAGTGATGCTCTGTGTATCTTTAAATCAACATTTTTAAATATGTGATGTGTTTTTCTTGGCAGGATGAAGGGTGTTGGACTCTTTCTCGTGTTTTCAATGGTGGTCCTGATGGCTGAACCTGCAGAGGGATTTATCCACCATGTCATTCACGGCTTAACCGCGTAAGAACCGTTTCACAACCACTATAACTAAATAATCTGATTACTTTAGATCTATTTCAACTAGTAATGTCTCTAATTGTTATTAGCTGAACCTTTTCATGGTTTATGCTGACTTTGTTCATTTTCTTCCAGCATACTCGGTGGAAACATGAAATATTCAAAGGATGACGTTTATAAGCGGAAACTGGACCAGCAGAGGGACCAGGAGGACGAGCAGGAAGACCAACAAGACGACCAACAGGAAGACCAACAGGACAACCAGCAGGACAACCAACAAGACGACCAACAGGACAACCAACAAGACGACCAACAAGACGACCAAGATGAACAGGAAGATGAACAACAACTGGATGAGAAGCAGATGGAATAAAAATGTTATTGCTTCTTAAAACAACAATGCTGTGTTTAAATCCAACAGTATTTCTCTTATTTTACAAAATATAAACATGACCTAATCTGTATTGGCGATATATTTACAATGAATTTCCTTATAAAATGTGTTTTTGGTCATTTTTGGTTGAAAAAAAAAATCAATAAATTGTTTTGCTGGCACGGTTCTGACTTTATTAATTATTTATTGTTTATTATTATTACTATTAAGATCACAACTATTCATGCTTAATGGTGGCTTCGCAAGTCAGTCACTGCCTCCATGCATTGCATGGCAGGCACCTATTGTTCTACACCCAATAGAATGTCTCTTTATATCTTTATTTATTTTTCTTCCATCACCGTTAATGCGCTGCGTTCCCATCCACAAAAGTGGTATCAAAGCGTGCAGCTCGATGCCGAGAAGGGAGCTATTACTTTTGTTGGGAATTGGACTTACGATGGCGACGTAAAAAGCGAAAAACGAGCCAAATTTCCAACTGCCGAAACGCAGAGCCTAACTGACACCAACTGCCGCTTTTTTAGAGTGAGAAATGAAGAGAATTTTTGACCCCAAAACAATTTTGAAATCGCCGTCACGCCCACAAATATCGCTCGATTGGTATCAAACTCGGTCATGACATTGATACAAATGCCTGCTGCGGTAAAATGTTTTGAGATTTCTCTAGGGATTACGGTTTTCTGTCAAGGTGCTTCAGAGTGAAATCATGCGCCAGGATAACTGACGCTCTCCCAGATTCACTTCCATGTATTTCTGAAAAATTTCAGAGCTCAGCGCACACCATCTTTGTCTCATCACTGCAATTACTGTGACTGAGCTACAAATATGAATCGCGGAACTATGGGAGACGACAAATAGCCCTCTAATACGCTTCAAACGGTTTTCCAATACGTCTCTCGGTTCCTGAAGGGGAAGGAGTTGTTCAGGCTGCTTTTTTTATATAAACTGACTAGGTGTCTCACAAAGATAGAATTATTTCTCCACCTTTCTCTCTCACACACACATGACAGTTAGCAGAGGATTGATAACCACAGCAACGGAACACAGGAGGCCATTGGCTGCTGGTTAGGATTACAAATACGCATCACTGTAGTTCTAATCAATACTCAGTTAAAACAGAGGGCTGAGCTGCCAGTTAGAGCTACTGGCTGTTTTGGCCAGTAAATAACTAATTTAACCCAAACATTAGACATTGGATTAGGGTGGTCATTTAATATGAAGCTTGCGAGGTTTTTTCAAGACAAAAGCCTGAATATTCCTCTCAGGTCTTTCAGAAAAACTAACTACTTCAAACTATTAGAATTCTGTCTCTCCCTCTCTGTCTCACTGACATGACAGCTGAGCTGCTCTTTAGAACTACAATGATTGAAGGTTAGAACTACAACATGGCGGACACTGAGTGCCTACAAAAGAGGTCTGAGCTGAATGTCAGAAATACAACATGGCGGAACTGTCAGTTACTACAGAGGAGGACTGAGCTGGCCTTTAGAACTACTTGTGTTTTGGGCATTTTATAATTGATTTTACCCAACCATTGTTACACATGGGATTAGTGTGGCCATTTAAAATGAAGCTTACTGAAAATTTCAAAATAAAAGCCTTAATACTCTCCTCTGGTAGTGCACCACCATAGGTGGTGCAATAATTTTAGCCTTGCATAGCAAGGCAGTACAGATTAACATTAGCACAAACATTAGCATTTCACAGCCCTCCACTAGTGCACCGCCATAGGTGGTACAATAATATTACCTTGCATTATCTTTTTCTCTCAGGTCAGTGCATTAGCATTTTCCCTAAAATAAACTTTTAGCTATTTTTCTTACATATTAGCCATGTTTACACTCCTACACTGAATGTAGGAAGTCAATCTAAGACAACATTCTAATGATCCCCCACATGCTACTGACAGCAATCATGCTAACATTAACATTTTCGATAATTTTAGCTGATACACTAACTTTATCATACTGAATGGTGCAAGTCCATATTAGTCAACATTCTTGTGATTCTCCTTATACTACTTTGAAATTTTTTAGCTAAGCTTAGCATTAATGCTAATTTTTAGCATCAGAACGCTGGGTCCAAATCGACGGTCACACTTTGGCAGGCCCCGGTTAAATTTCTTCAGGAATTTTCTAGTTCTTAAATTATTATTATTAATGATTTACTTTATTACTTATTAATCCCTTAAAAGCATGAGAGGGTTAAAAATAAGACTGATTTGATGTAAAATAGAAAAATAGAGGATTTTAGAATATGCATATAGTCTTTGTTAAAACCTCAGTATGTCCAGATATATTTAAACCATTCACATTTATACACTTTTAACAGTTTACTACTAATATACAAAACATAATCCATATCATGCAAAAGTGCCAGAACAGAACACTGACCTACTTTTGAGTGAATGAAAATCACCTTTAGACATATTTTCATTTTAGTGGCCAGAAAACAAAACATATTAACCATTAAAATCTGCAAGATTCCCAAAATGGGAATCTTCCGCTAGGTACCAGAGAGGGGCCAGTTTGGCCCTCCAAGAGAGGGTGTGAAGAGGCGCCTTTGTTATGTAAATAAGGCCATTACTATCCTGTTCCAAGGACAATCAGCGTGAAAGTTGATGTAGTGAGTTTGGCTCTCCTCCCCCCTGCTGGTCCCTCAGGCTATGGTCACATCTACAGGGATGCTAATTAGACCATTCAGAGTCGTCAGTTTGGCCACATTTGGATGCTAATAACCCAGTTTGGCCCTCTCTCGGTAGTTCTAGGAAGATACCCAATTTGGCCCCTCTTGGTAGAGATAGGAATTTCTCAAAATCCTGGTAGTCCTAGTGTTAATGCACAGCATAACTTCTACACAAATTCAAGTTCAGAATTGAATATTTGTTTTAAAGTCAGTTGCTTGGATTAAAATTACATGCAGACAATTCATGGAAAGCCCTGAATATGGAAGTAACTGAATGCATTGTAACCAGCACAACCTTCACTCTGCAACATATGCTGTAGGTAAGTTTATGTTGTGGGAAAAAACAGCAAATGTCTTAAATGAGATGAGTTTTGCTGTGAAATGTAATCTAATAAAAACTGAAGCACAGCTTGGGGAAGTGATCAAAGAGCAATCTAGATGCTAACAGCAACGCAGCTATCACTTTGCTCCGTCACTGAGACGACAAATATCTGTTTCCAGAATCAGTTGAGCAAATGGCAAACTCTGCTCATAATATGACTGAAAAGAAATCAGCAATAAAAAAAGCAACATTTTGTCCTAAAAATAAACTGATTTGCAGGGACACATCTATGCAACACATCCTGTTTCATCAATGAGTCTGGAAGCAATGAGTGAGACGATGAACAGTCTGACTTACAAATGAAGCCTCCACACCGGCATTTTTTGCAGTGTGGTCAAATTGTAACAAACAAATGATCTCTTAGATTGTGCTGACATGGCTTTTCTTCTTCTGGGGTTCTTTGTACAGAAAGTGAACTGGACAAAAGTTTTGTTTTTAAATGGTAGCAAACCTTAAAAAACATGTAGCTCTTTCTCTTTGACATCAAGTCTAAACTTGATTATATTCTAGCATACAAATCAACAGGCAAAAATAAAATAAAATGTGTTTTTTGTAACTGAATCCTGCTAAATGATGTCAACATTTCATTGAGATCTCAGGAAACCAAGGGAACTCACGCAAACATGAGATATTTTAAATAAAAAGGTTTTAAAAAGTGAGCTCCATTTTAAATATTCCAGATCACTTAAGTGAGTTTTAAATTTTTTGGGGGCGATTATTGCCAAATTATGAGGAAGTAATAAAAGAGCAACCAAGCTGCTAACCACAGTGAGGCTTATATTTGTACTTCTACTATCCAATTTATGTTGCACAAAATAAATGCAACAAAGTCTAAAGTCTAAACATTCATGGACAAAACGCTAAAATCAGTTTGCATCTAATTCCTGATTTAAACCATTTTGGTCAAAAGTTTACATGATCATTTTTATTCTCATTATTATGTTATAAAATCTCCAGAAATAATTACATAAATATTACCCAACATTTGTTTTCTTATGATTTAAAAAAAAAGTTCAATAAGAAAGCTGAAACGTTTCACAGGAAAGGAAGCTGTTGTTGGCTAATAAACCTTTAATGGTTTAACTAATGATCTATTTTATTGGTGACTAGTTTTGCAATGATGCAAAAGTGTTGCACAATCATGATTTCTTACTATTTTGGCCTATATATAATGACCTCTTCTGCTCAGATCTCTTCATCCTGCCTTCTACACAACCTCCATTTGATTTTGATACATTTTAAAGGTAAGAACTAAACATTTTTGTCATATTTATGTGTAAATAATAAATGTAAATATTGACTAGATCATATGCATCTCAACATCCTTTCTTGGTTATTTATTTCAATTGAAGTGTTTATTGTTTCTGTGGCAGCAAATACACATTATAACTTCAGTAAAGTGAATCAACCCAGATTAAATTTTGCTGCTGCAGATTTCTGTGTTTACTTCCCTTGAAGTGTGGGATTATAATCTGTGTTCTACAGTGCTAACCTGTGATTATTTCACTGAAATTGAATTAAATTTCTAATTTAGGGAAACTTGAATATTTGTGACTTCAGCATTAATCAAGTGCAAAGAATGCAGGTGCATTTCTGTTTATTTCTAACTTAAATCTTGTTATTGACAACTATTGGCAGACTTTCAGTATTCAGCTTCACATGAAAAGATTAATAGGTACTATGAATCAGACGGTCAATTTAAAAAGTATTCAATATTCAAATTATTTAATATTTTATCCCAGTATAGCTTTAACAAACCAATCCATATCAAGAAAATTGTCCCTTTTTGACAAACAACTTTATTAATGCATTTCATGTCACATTTCTACAACGTTCTGACCAAAATATTTAACCTAAAATGAGATATTACTTATATATTCACCCCCTTTAGACTGACTGACTTAATTCAACAGAGGTCCAGTCAATTGGTGTCATTGTGCTCACAATAAGTTAATTGCAGATCACTTAAATACACTCAGTGTATCTGGGTTACTATAATATAAACATTCCCTTCACTGGTTACCATTAAAGCACGAAGACAAAAGAAGACTCCAAGCAAAACTCAGATTAAGACTCAACTACACTGCAAAAACTCTAAATCTTACCAAATACGTTTTTAGCTTTTAGATATCTTAGTTCACGTTAAATAAGACAAAACTAATGTACAAGTATCTTTTCAGCAAGATAGAGGAGCTTGTTTTAGATAAATAATTATTGAATATTGATAAAAAAAAATACTTGTTCCACAGGCAGATTATTTCACTTTCAAAAAGACAAATTTCCGATACAGTAATTGAAATAATCTGCCAGTGGAACTAATATTTTTTCATCAATATTGAAGAATTAATGACTAAAATAAGCACCTACATCTTGCTAAAAAGTTACTTTTGTTAGTTTTTTCTTGTTTTAAGTGTATTAAGATATTTGCACTAAATACTAGACAAAAATACTAGATAATATTTTCTGTTTTTGCAGTGTAGAATTTGCCAGAAGGCATATGCGAGACTCTACGGTCACATGTTTTCCCAAATGTTTTAGTCTTTCTGATGACAAGTGGCACTAAAAAATATTCACTCAAAATAATAAATAACCAACTATTGTTTTTAAAAGAAGATGTATATGCTGGTCTCTTCAAGGTTTTTTTTTTAATAGTTGTTTTCATTTTCACAACAGAATAACAATTTTTAGAACTTTTTTTTTTTGGCTTTTTCTTAGGCTTTTCTAGTTACATCATTTTCCACAAATAACATCTCACAGAATAATCCACCCTCCTTTTGCAAAAGTTCATTTCAAAAATAAAATAGTGGTTCTTTAAAAGACATAACTTAAAGTTTTATGTAGTAAATATACAGTGATTTATTGCCTATCCGCGGGTCAATATTCACATATTGACATATTTTTACGTTGAGCATACGTAAACTATTTCAGAGCAAATGCAGCTTAGGAATACGAAATACTTGCTGTGCTACTTGACACACTATTGGCTGGTGTTTGCAGACCAGCCAATTCAGGAACAACATTTATTGTGTTTGTATCCTGAGGGGTGGAAATAAAGATATATGCTTCTACGGTAGTCCCAAGACAGTTTCCACAAAGCGTATTATTGCATATTAAAGATATAATTGATGTTCAAACCATTAAAAAAGGCTTTTGAGTAGGTCTTAAGTATTTACAGATGTTACCGTATTTTCTGGACTATTTGTCATTACAGAATACAAGTCGCATTAATTTAGAAATCTTTGCAATGTGAGCTTTTCAGTAAACTCACAGAAATGATCAATTTTGGCTTGGAAGTCTGCTGGCTGTTTTTGACGCGTCGAGGTCCGCGCTCTAAATCAGCGATGATCAGGAACGTCTGACCTGGAATCTCAGGTCATCGAGCCAAAGTTGTGAAAACTTATCTTCTCATGGCGAAGCGCAAAATGACTCGCTAGTCTCAACACATTAGGCGGTTCCAACACTGTATATGCACACAGCAGAACAGACAGCGAAACCAATTTAACCTATTCCCCTCCCCGCCTCGGGGGGCACTGCACCATGAACTGGAGAAAACGACACAAAAACCTCCGAAGAAGACACTGAGAGCAACTTCGCTTTTCACAAAATGTAAACAAAAATGGAGTAACGTAAGATTTTAGTGGTTGTAGGATTTCTTTTTAGTCTTCGGCAAAAGACCTGGCGCTGTAGTTCACTTCCTGGTTTTGGAACAGTCTCCGGTCAGCTTGGCGTTCACAAATTCATTTGAAATGCAGCAGAGTTCACTTCAACTGAACTGAGCCAGAGGTTTGTAGATGGACCAGAGTTTGATTCACACAAACCAAGTGAACAGGACTTTCTAGGCAAACAAACTAGTGTTCAGCAGAATAAATAAGACTGACTTCACTTTAAAGTTTTTACGTGATCAGTGTTGAACCAATTGTACAATTAGTTTGCTTGAAACAAATTCCAAATTGACTTATTGTGATCTTGTCTTTTGCAGAATGAAGTGCAGTGTGATCATTTTTGTGCTGTCCGCGGTTGTCCTTGTGGCTCAACCTGGAGAAGGTTTTTTACACCTCCTCCCTGGCATCATCAAAGATGTTGGTCATGGTATTAATGGCCTTGCTCAGTAAGGACTCAATATGCTACTTAAGTCATTTTTAAAATGCATTTGAAAACATATCAGACTCCCTAAGAATGAAGTGCATTTCTGTTTTAGATACTAGTTGCAACTTCTTTTTCTTATTGTTATACATCTAATTTTATCAAACCAGCCTCATTCATGGGCCTGGAGACAATGAAGTACAAGCAGACCAGCAGCAACTGGCCCAGCAGGAAGTGGACCAGCAGGAAGTGGACCAGTAGAAACTGGCCCAGCAAAAAGTGGACCAGCAGCAGCAACTTAAGGCTGTAAAATATCGTATTGCTTAGACTCAGTGAACAAACCTGAGAATGCTTTCAAGCTTGAACTAATTCTACAAGTAGTCTTGTCTATAACCTCAAGAATTCTTTCTTGAAAATGTATTCTTTGCTAAAAATTAAGTTCATCAGTTTGGCTCTTAGCCTGTTGAACAATAAACCTCTGCAGCAGCATATTGAAACCTATGTGTTTTACTCGTGTTTGTACAGCTCTATATTAATAGGTCAGCTTTTTGTGTTGTAAATCATACAGATCGTTGTAAATAACACTTAGACTTTTAAGTTGTTTTTTTTTTAATCAATTGTCTTGTCCAGCAACTTAACATTGCTAAAGTAAGTTTGGTTGTCCTCTAGTGTCAGAAATGGATTTAATCTTCAGGAAGGGTAAACAATTGACCTTTTTCTGCTGTTACTACTTAAACGTGACCTATTGTTCTTCCATGAAGATATTAGTATTGGTCGTTTGCTTATATAAAACATGCTCATTACATTTTTTGCACAAAATCATTTTTAGATAATGAGATTATAGTCTGCTCAGTTCTGATTATATTGAGCCTCTTTCAGAATGAGATGTTTTAGGGTATACTGTCACTTTAAATCCTAATAAGCTGCTGCTGGCCACGTCCACAACTCTACGTTTACATTCGCACGTGAAAACGGCTCCAAACAAATGCGGAGTGATATAACCATACATAGTTGTACAAATATGCTGAAGCTCCACTTGGGTTGCTAAGTAACGGGCAGAATTCTGCTATGGTTGCTAGGTGACGGGCTGGCCTTCGCTGGAGTTACTAGGTGAGAGGTCGTGCCTGCTGATTTGTGACGTTACATTTTGGAGGTTTTTGAAACGGCTCATTTTCCAGAGACCATAAAAACATGAACTTATTCCCAAAAAACAGCTTGATGGTAAAACCTTTATAGGCTCTTGAATCTCATTAACATCTTTAAATGTTTAGCAGCACAAACACATAGCAAAATTTTTACAAGTTTTAAAGATGAGATGACTTTCTAGGTTCCAGTGAGGCTGGAATAAAAAAAATTGCAGAGTAGACAAAAAAACACAAATGTGATTATTTAAAAATTATTTCTTGTTATCACAAATGGTTGATAATTCTTGTTGCCAAAGGTGAAGATTAGGTTAGATTGGGCAACTTTTCTCCTTTAAAAAGTGAAATTATCAGTTGAAAACTAATTATTGTAAATACTCATTTCTTGATCTTATATTAAAACTAGATTTATGTTCAGTAACAATAATGTGACAAGAAATAAAAAATAGAACATTAAACATCAAAACGGAACAACTCCATTATAAAGACCACCTGAATTCAGTTCGATATTAAGAAATAGGAGTTCTGTCTGTCTGTCTGTCTGTCTGTCTGTCTGTCTGATGAAACCCTCGACTGTCAGCTTCAGAGCAGCTTTTCAACGCCCACAAGAAAGGTGAGAAATCAATAAATATAATGCAAATATTATGCTTATCTTTGGGAAATCTTAGTTTGTATTCACTTATCCAGTAAAAAATATGTTCACATGCTGTCTATCGGAGATAGCATGTGTGTTCTGTATACAAGAGTGCTAGCTTTTATATTCTTAAAAAATTTTAAAATGTGTCAACTGAGTTTTGTCCTTTAGCGAGATGAAGTTGGCCGTGGTATCCTGGTGCTGTCTATGATTGTGCTTATGGCTGAACCTGGAGAAGGATTTTTTTGGATGTATTTTGAGACGATGCGCCAAGTAAGATTTTTAAGTTCTTGGTAAGATCTTAAAAATCTTAAGGGAACTAAAAGTCAAATTGCTAAATTATACCACATATACTTTTTTAACAATCATCTCTCTGCTCTTTCCTACTGAACTTTTCTCTTAGTGGTATCTGGGGAAAGAAGCAGGCAGTGGAACAAGCCGACCAGCAGATGGACCAGCAGGACAAAGACCAGCTGCAAATTCAAAAACGTTCATTTCAGCAACACAAGGCTTTGCAGCGTCATTAGGCATCGACCCAAATATAATTTGGGTCAAATTGTCCGACCTGTTTACAAAATAAACATGCATTTTGCTTTTCCTGAAGGATTTTTGCTTCATTGATTTTGATACAGTCAATTGATTAATAAATAAATGGCTTGGCAGCACGATAAACTGATTTTGCTTGTGTATTATTTCTATTTGCTTAATGTCAGATTAATACAAGAGAGAATCTTTGAATGTTTTTTATGACCAATTCCCACTGATGAGAAGTAAAAGCCTCATGCTAGTAAAATAAAACATGGTCACGTCAAGTATCAAGTAAACACTACTAACATAATTTTAAATAATAATTTTATATTTGGAGACAATTATAACCGTTTAACTTATTGTCCACATCATGCAGCAGTAGCAATATTTCAACAGCTTTTGATATTATTACAATGACTATAGTTCTACAATATGCACCATCTCCTCCAGGTGTTGGTAGTAAATACATTTTTATTAACAGGTGATCTATTATGTTTCCTTGATCACTTTAAGACATGTCTATTTTATATACAAAACATGTTCAGTAGGGTTTTTTTTTTTTTGCATAAAATTATTCTCCGATAATCAGATTATTTGATCAGTTCTTCCTATGTTGAGCTGCTTTAGGGCTCCTGTCACTTTAAATCCAAACAAATGTCTGCTGGCCACACACACAACTCAATGTTTACATTTGCACATAAAAATGGCTGCAAACATATGCACAATTATACAACCATACATCTTTGAAAAGTATTAGTAGAGCCTCCTGCACAACCAACAAAAATGCAGCAACTGAATATTGCATAATTTTTTCCCTTTAAGTAAATAACTTGAATATTTCGTAAGAAGGAAAAGTCCATTGCTGCCATAATATGAGTAACAAGTAAGGTTTTCATATTTTGTGGAGCTCAGATGCAGAAGCTACAACATAGCGGATACAATGGCTGCTGACTGAAGTGTCGATGTGTTTTTTTTTGTAGTTTGCAGGCTGGATCATTGCATCTGTTGGTTTCAGTAAGCTGGTCTGAAAAGAATGTTCTGTTTAACTTTAGCAAATTGAAAATGTTCACAATAATATTACAGTTTAAAAGGAGATAAAATTGAGGGAGGGAAAGGGATGAAATAGTTGTGAACATTAGAAAAGGACGACAGTTGCATGCAAAGTTGTTTTTGTATTCCGTTAGAGTATTTCATTAGTAGGAAACTTTAAGACGTATGCTATCCATTGGTGTGTCTGTGGAAGAAATCCCTAAATAAACAGTTTTTTACAGTTTTTTAATCAATGACACTTTTTAAAAAGAATAGACTAAAAAAAAATCATAATTCTCCCCAAAACAACTTTAAGAAATCTGAAGAATAGACTCACAGACATTGGGTCTGAGCCCGATCTGACCCGATCCGATGAATAAACTTTAATTATAAGGCTGAACCCGGAGTAAACCCGACATTTTAAAGGAGATTTTATTGCTTTCAATAAAAAGCAATAAGTTACAGCTAAAAACAGGAGTAACTTCTCCTGTTTTTAGCTGTTGTTTAACATCTTCCAGCTCCATCTTGTCGCCTTTTGTATCTGCAAAGTCAAATGCAAATCATCTGGGTTGTGTGATTGATAGGAGCAAAGCGGCGTGTGAATTTATTGTGCTGCGCTTGTTAACGTCTAAAGTACCTTGGCACTTTTTTTCCTTTCTTCATTTCCTCAGCAGGGTGGACTATCTAATCAACTCTTTAGACGATAAATAGATTAACACAACTTTATATTGTGCGTTTTGTTTGGTCTTTATTTTGCTGGATCAATTGCAGGCTTTTAAAATTCACCACAGAAGTGAGTTCAACTATCTAGCAAATAATTTTGTCCCAAATTTTATGTCACCAATCTAATCTCTAGTCCAGCCGCCTTGCCTGGTCGGTGGCGCCGGTTCGTTGAAGTCTTGCTTCTGTCTGACTTTCCCAGGACAAAAAAATGCTTTCCCGCAGAAATTCAGATAGGACTGGACGGTTTCTCTTTAAACAAGTGAAAATATAAGTTAAACGGTTATTATCCTTGTAAATAATCTTCGTTATAGGTCTTATTTTAAAAGCACTTTGACGTTTAGAAACATGAGTGTGATAAGGAAATTTAAAATGCCTCCAATATCTGCAAAAGAAGACCGTCTGAATTCAGTTTGATATTAAGAAATAGGAGTTCTGTCTGATGCAACTTTTCGTTGCATATTTTAATAAAAACGACCAACTGTCTGCCCCACATGCCACATCAGGTCTTTCCCCACCTTGTTGTAATATTTTAGATAGTTTCACAATATGATAATAGACTCATTGTCAGATATATAAGTAGAGAGGGGCAGCAGCACATCAGTTACCAACGTTGGTGAAACCCTCGACTGTCGGCTTCAGAGCAGCTTTTCAACGCCTACAAGAAAGGTGAGAAATAAATAAATATAATGCAAATATTATGTGTATCTTTGGGAAATCTTACAGTTTAACTATGTCGACCAATTACTTTCAGAGCAGAAGAACTTTAGAAAAACCATATTATTGATGTAATGGTTTTGCCCTGAAAAATGATTCCTCACTAACGTTGGTGTGGGACAGAAACTTAAGTCGTTTTAACGTTCATTTTATTTATGAGCACAGGCAGGACAGTACCAGAAAGAAAACAAGCGTTATCGATCAAAAGAGCTCTTACACCTAAAATATTCTACAAGTCATCTGTATACAAGAGTGCTAGCTTTAATACCTTAAACCCTTAAAAAAATAAATGTGTCAACTGAGTTTTTCCTCTAGCAAGATGAAGTTGGCCGGGGTATTCCTGGTGCTGTCCATGGTTGTGCTAATGGCTGAACCTGGAGAAGCATTTTTCAGACATTTTGTGCGACGTATTGTGGGACATTGGTAAGATTTTTAAGTTCTTAGTAACATCTTTAAAAAAAAGGGAACAAAAAATTCAATTTGCCAAATATACCACATATACTTTTATAACAATCATCTCTGTGCTCTTTCCTACTGAATTTTTCTCTTAGTACTATCTGGGGAAAGAAGAAGGAAGCGGAACAAGCCGACCAGCAAAAACTGGACCAGCAAAAAGTGGACCAGCAGAAACTGGACCAGCAAGAACTGGACCAGCAGAAACTGGACCAGCAAAAAGTGGACCAGCAGAAACTGGACCAGCAAGAACTGGACCAGCAGAAACTGGACCAGCAAAAAGTGGACCAGCAGAAACTGGACCAGCAAGAACTGGACCAGCAGAAACTGGACCAGCAAGAACTGGACCAGCAGGAACTGGACCAGCAAGAACTGGACCAGCAGGAACTGGACCAGCAGGAACTGGACCAGCAGCAGATGGACCAGCAGCAGATGGACCAGCAGGACAAAGACCAGCTGCAAATTCAAAAACGTTCATTTCAGCAACACAAGGCTTTGCAGCGTCATTAGGCAACGACCCAAATATAATTTGGGTCAAATTGCCCGACCTGTTTACAAAATAAACATGCATTTTGCTTTTCCTGAAGGATTTTTGCTGAATTGATTTTGATACAGTCAATTGATAAATAAAAAATGGCTTGGCAGCAGAATAAACTGATTTGCTTTGTGTATTATTTCTATTTGTTAATGTCATTAATACGAGAGACAATCTTAGACTTTTTTTAATTATCAACTTTTAGATGGCAAGTTAATATCAAAATTTGGTGTGAATTTAATTTTACTGGCCCAAATAAATATCGACAATGTTGACATTGGACAAACAACAACAACAAAAAACTAAAGTTGAACTTTAAGTTCAACTGTTTTTGGGTTATGCAGCAGAAAATGATCTGAAGCACCAGGAAGTCTGAACGAATGGCCTATTCAAAGAAGGGACTGAAGTGTGATTAAAATGAGACTTTAAACTGGCTACCCAGTGTGACCTGAGTTAACGCATAGTGGCAACTGTGTTTAAAAGCCACTTTCTTGTGTATATAATTTTACTGTGGTTTGCAAAAGTATTCCATAATTTACCACAAACAAATACTGTATATTTCAATTGAATATAATTTGACCAACACAAAGTGGTATATTACGAAGCCCGAAACAGGACATGGGAAAAACAAAAAAAAAAGCAATCCAGACTAAGGCTGCTGTGTTCACACTGCAACCTGAAGTGACCCAAATTAGATATTTTTTTTGTTGTGGTCGTTCAAATTTCCAAATGTATGTGTGAACTCCAGCGTGAACTGCAAACAACCCGAAAGTGTCCCGGATGCGCAGTAGAGGGCGCAGTAGCGTCAGTGTTCTCAGTGTCCTACCAACAGCCATAAAAAGAAGAAGTGCTCAGTGTTTGTGGAAGTAAACATGGAGGCTGACGGTGGAGCACAGCTTACACATTTGAAGATGTTGTCCGACCGGAGCAGCATATTAACAACTTATTCCTCATCATAGTCGGTCATGGTTGTTGTTGTTCTTCCCACTTGCACTCATCAGGACGCAGAACAGTGACGTTTGTGGAGTATCAGTGACGCTCAGTTTGGATGAATGAGACCTGGACGTTAGGTCACATTTGGATCGGATACGTATCGGATATCCAAGTGGCTTGGGTCAAAAAGAATCCGACTTGTGCTGTTCAGACTGTCATGAAAAGATCAGAGGTCGTATTATGTAAAAAAACCTCAGGTTTGGGTCACTTCAGGCTGCAGTGTGAACGCAGCCTTAGTTTCGAGTTCCTTTTTGGGTGAAAAGGCTTTTATACAGTTTCTGTAAAGTCTAAATGAGAGACATGGAGGACAATTGTCATCGTTTCCTACGGTCTATGAGGACATCATGCAAAGAGACACAAAGCTGAAGTTGGTTTCCGATTGGGAAATGACTAAAGGGAGATTCCACCAAATTTTTCACTCCCTTCAGCATCTTTAATCTACTATAGTTGAAAAACACAAACTCTTCAAACCTAGACTGGATGATTCTGCTCTAACAGCAAAATATTTAAAACAAAGTTTGTGATTTGTAAAACTTCAATAAAGGGCGATTTCAGCACGTTTTATGCATCTGGACCTCACTAGAACTGCTCTAGTTCCTAAACTACAACACACTCCAGAGGTGTGTGTGTGTGTGTGTGTGTGTGTGTGTGTGTGTGTGTGTGTGTGTAATAAACGCGCCTTTCCACCCAAAAACAAAACCCCGATTTTTCATTTCACGGGATCTTGAGAAACTAAGTCAGGATCTCTTTTTTCTCCATGTCCCCGTATACATGACTCAAAAAACCTTTTATTAAAAGAACTGAAAAGTGTGGTGTGTAAAAACATTCAACCCCCTTTTCTCTGGGTGATGTTTTTGTAAATCTTCCAGCTTCTTTGTCTTATATTGAAGCAGTTGGATGATTAGAAACTTGGAATGTAAAAACAGAAACCTAAACATCACAAACTGTCGAATTGCTAAATTCTTTTCACCAGTTTGTTCTTTATGCCCTTTGGTGTCTGATGCAACTTTTGGGTCAGATCAGGATCTTTACACACCATTTTGCAAAATTTTAGACAGTTTCATATTATGATGAGTAACTCATAGTTAAACACACAGATATATATATATAGAGGGACAGCAGTCCACCAGCACATCAGTTACCAACGTTGGTGAAACCCTCGACTGTCGGCTACAGAGCAGCTTTTCAACGCCTACAGGAAAAGTAAGAAATAAATAAATATAATGCAAATATTATGTGTATCTAAAGTTAAACTTCAGGTTTAACTTTGGGTTGTCCCAAACATTTTTTTCTGTTACTAGCTTGCTTTTTTTCGTTCCCTGTAAACATCTTCTTTAAACTGTAAAACAACTATTAAAAAAACATCATCTTGCTTCTCACCAAGGTCATTCACAAGGACACAAACTAAAAAGTGGTTTTGTTGGATCAAGTTTCTGACAGATGTTTGTAGCTGAAAGGGACAATAATCCATTAAATATATAATTTAGTAGTGGAAACTGTCATTTCACAACGAATGTCATGTTTTCAGTGGAGACATTTTGTCGTCTCAGAGCTTAAACTGAATGAAAGAACCTTTGCTAAGTGGAAATATCAGTTACAAATATCATGAAATGTGGAATTATGAAAACTGTTATTTCTTTCTAGTTATTTCTATTAAAGCTAACCCTAAACAAACAAATTAACAAAAAAACTTTAAAATTGTCTGCTCCTGTGTTCAAAGAAAACTCCAGAGTTTTCCCTGTTATGCATGTCTGAGTAATGAGTTTAGCTTTTCCTGCACTGAGATATTTTCAACAGAAGCTCGATAAAATTACTTGGTCATGTTTTGTATTTTTGCAGTTTGAGGTTAAAAAAGTGAAACTTTGGTGTAACCTCAGATTGGATGGTCAACCATCTGGCCCACATGCCATAATCATCACCATCCAGCTTTTGCAATATTGCAAACCAGTTTCACAATATAATAATAAACACTGATGGATCTGTATACAGAGGAGCAACGACCCATAACTACCACTGTGACACTGCAGCGTTTTCACTCCAGGTCCAAGTACTGAACATTTGACCTGAAATTATCTGAGAATGTTTCACCACATTAAGTGTACAAATTTATGAAAGTAAATTATTTAAATAAATGATTACCATTATTTGAATAGTTTTATCTATATTTACATGTATATATTTGTCTCTTTCCTTGCAGGATGAAGTGCAGTGCAGCATTTCTGGTTCTGTCCTGGGTTGTCCTGTTGGCTCAGCCTGGACAGGGATTCTTTGGTCTCATTGCTCACCATTCATGGAATTTCTAGAAAAATATCAAATTTTTCTGCTGCTATTATTTCTGAAATTGATTTCTCATCACGTCTCAACATCATTAATACAAAAACATGAGTTATCAGTTACATAACTACTCTGTTTCTTTGTTTCTTTCCTGTCAGCCTAATTCATGGGAAAGAGACAAAACAACTAGCGGACCAGCATCAACTGGACCAGATGCAGATGGACCAGAAGCTGGATCAGCAGCAGTTGGACCAGCTGCAAAAAGAGCAGCTGGACAAACGCTCCCTGAAAGACAAGTTTGCTCAGCGTCGATTTAATTAGGCCAAACCTGAGGCTGCTTTCAAATCAGTTTTTCCCCACACGTTATTAACCTAGACAAACTTTTTCTACAAATATGCAGTTTGTCTGCTTGTTAAAATGTCATTTGACCAACAAAAGGATAGAAATTGCACAAGAATATCAATTTGTATCTGATGTAAAGAAAATAAACGAGTGTCAGAAATGTGTTTTTTTATTGGTGTAAATTTGTAATCACAAGCTGTAAGAGCTGCCAGGTCCACACTTACTGATTCAAGCACAAGGACATTTGGTAAAACTTCTTTACCATCAGCGATGGTTAAGAAGTCGAGTCCAGAGAAATGGTGGACCGCTTTATGTGGAAACAATCGCCTCATCTTGAACAAGAACAAACAGTGGATGTAGAAAGAAAAAGGATTATTTCAAAATATTATTTCCATCTTGGGAGAAGAAGTGAAGGTGGTTGAGAAATGAAAATAGTTTAGGTTTCATCTGGACATCAGACTGGAGACTCAACAGAGAAAGAGACAGAGCAGACTGGACTTCTGCAAAAACACCAAACGTTTTTCTGCAAATATCTCAGTACACTTAAAATAAGACAGAACTAATTTACAATAAACTTTTCAGCAAAAATAGAAGCTTATTTTGAGTCAATAATTATTCAATATTGATATAAAAAAGGTCAGCATTCTTCCCATATTATTATTAAAATAATCTTCCAGTGGAAATAATACTTTTTAAAAATCAATATTAAGAAATTACTGACTTAAAACAGGCTCTGATATCTGTCTGAAAAGTTACTAGTAAGTTAGTAAACTTGAATATATAAAAATCATTTATTAAGATTTTGTGTTTTTGCAGTGCACAGGAGATGCAGCGACTCTTAGAATAATTTAATTCGAACCAATTTGGCATAGATAGTTATTTCATGAGATGAGATGCAAAACTTGTCCTTCCTGTGTTAAAATAAGTCTGACTGACATTCGCAGTCTCTGTGGCTCCAGAGTCAGACAGGAGAGCCCAACCGGAGATTAAAAAAACACGCTCATTTCTAATCTTAGTTACTGAGTTAATTTGATCATTTTCTTCACAGCTGTGAAATAATGTACACAAACCAGTAAAACCCATGAAATTTAAAGCCGAGTCGCTTCACGAGAGGAACGTGTGTTCACACCAAAAGTCCCGTTGCATCTGCATTGGCTGCAAAATTCATTTTAGATATTTTGAATTCACAAGTACAAAATTGAAGCAGACTAAAGGAATGGTCAAAACAAAGCCCTGTGAAAAAGTGTGAAGATAATGTTTTATATGGAAAACTTCAATCTCGTAATTCTGACTTTAATATCAAAGTTTTGACTTTTTTACAATTCTGACTAATTTGAAAATTTTGAATGAAAGTCAAAATTCTGAGTTTAATCACATAATTCTGGTGTTTTTCTCAGAAATCAGACGTTAATCTTCTCAAAAGTCAAAATTCTGAAAAAAAAACCTAATTTTGAGAAAAGTCAGAATTATTATTTTTTCAGTGTCCCTATTCCTCTTCAATGGACTTGTAATTTAATGTTTGTTTCTGGCTTCTTTTCAAGAAATGTGTAAAAATAAATAAATACTTTTTTTAAAAAAGCTCATGCTAAAGCTAGGTTGAAACTGTTTGTTGTTTAGAGTTTAATTTTTCACTGTTTTATCCCACTTCCATACCCGGTGAGGTGTGATGGCTACTTATTCGAGTGGCTAACGCACTAGAACCAGAAAAGTCCCAAAGTTTTACTCGTATGTAGCAGCAGAACTTTTATCCCATCCAGGACTTCAAGCTTGAATAACATTCAGGTAGTTAGAAGCAGTACAGTTTGGGTGACATGAATGAATAAAGAAAGGACCAAGAATGCATCCCTGGGGTACTCCACAAGTCACTGTAACTGATTTCTGTGGCTTACCAATAGCCACTGTAAAATAACGACTAAGAAAGATTAAGATGATCTTCAATAAAAAATTTTGAGGCCCAAATGACAGATCTCATGGTTACCCTTTGTGCAAAATCACACAGTGTTTCACAATATTTTAATTTCCTCATTTATGTGCATATATAGGAGTGCAGCTTTCTACCAGGAAGGCTGCACCATCTGCATCATCAGCTGCATCATCTTCTCACACAGCAAACAGCATCTGATCAGTCAGTGGAAAGGTAGGAACCAAATACTCTCAGCTCCATTCTCAGGCTAATTTTAATAAGATATGTTTCATAGCCAATGAATGGTTTTTAATTTTTTGCAGGATGAAGTGCACAATGCTTTTTCTCGTGCTGTCCATGGTTGTCCTGATGGCTCAGCCAGGAGAGTGCATCTTTGGATGGATCATAAAAGGAATCAGTGAGGCAGCTCATCACATTCACCGGTAAAAATAAGTTGATATAATAAGTCAGAGTGGATGAAATGATCTAGCATTATTAGTTTACTTTCAAAAATTTGGTTCATTTAAATAAAATAAAAACATTTAGCATCGGTTCTTTTAAATAAGTCAAATGTTTTGTTGTCAGCTATTTTGTTACATTGAACTGAACTTGATTTTTCTCCTACCAGCACGATTCATAGGAAAGGAAAAGTTGCAGAAGAACAAGCAGACCAACAGCAACTGGACCAGAATCAACTGAACCAGCAACAACTGGACCAGGATCAACTGAACCGGCAACAACTGGACCAGGATCAACTGAACCAAGATCAACTGGACCAGGATCAACTGGACCAAGATCAACTGAACCAAGATCAACTGGACCAGGATCAACTGGACCAAGATCAACTGGACCAGGATCAACTGGACCAAGAAGATCTGGACAAGGATCAACTGGACCAAGAAGATCTGGACCAGGATCAACTGGACCAAGAAGATCTGGACAAGCAGCAGTTGGACAAACGTTCCTACCAATCCGCACGCCGTCGCTTTGATTAGATACAACAGGATACTCTAGATATGAAAGCAGTTCTTGCTGTTAAACATTTTTCCAGTATCAACCTTCTTTGTTATTTTGTGTCACTTCTGAATACTCTGCTTTTGTTTTATGACATTTTTTTTGCAAAGTGGAAAATAAACCAATGAAGCTTTACAGGCAACTCCTACCGCATTGTATGTAAACCTGCAGAGAGTTTTGTCAAAAGTGAAATGCAAATAAAATAATTTTCTCAAACTCTTGATGCACAGTTTCAAAATTTTATAAAAAGAAATAAGAATACACGACTAATGTTCAACTGGCAATATCTGAAATTCAGATAAGATTACACGCCAAGTGTTGGACACATGGGTGAATGCTAAGAAGGTCTTCACTGCAAAAACACACCAAGTATTTTTTTCATCTAGATTTTACTGCAAATGTATTCATACATTTAAAATGATTAAAAGTAAACTTTCAGGGGGCTAGACAGCTAATCATCTGTGAAAAATGATGTAATCAGCCCTAAAAATGATGTATTAGGGGCGTGCCGTGGTGGCGTAGCGGTTAGCGCGACCCGTATTTGGAGGCCTTGAGTCCTTGACCCGGCCGTCGCGGGTTCGACTTCCGGACCTGACGATATTTGCCGCATGTCTTCCCTCCTCTCGTTTCCTGTCAGCCTGCTGTCATATAAGGGACACTAGAGCCACAGAAGACCCTGGAGGGTAAATAAATAAATAAATAAACTTTCAGCAAGAATATTAGAGCTTGTTTTAAGTCAACAATTCCTTAATACTAATGAAAAGGTTTTACTTCCACTGGCACCGTTACCTAGCAACGCCACCCAAGCCCAGCCTGTCGCCTAGCAACTCAACTGCAGTGCCACTGGCAGATTCTTTCACTAATAACATATGGAAAATAATTTGTTATAATCTGACAATTGAACTAGAACTTTTTCAACAATATGAAGGAATTGTTGACTTAAGTCAAGCTCCTAAATTTGTACGTTAGTTTTGTTTTATTTAAAGTGTATTAAGATATTAGAAATACTTGATAAGTAGTGATAAGGCAGAGTGTTGAATACAATGCTTGTTAAACTGTTTTAACTTTATTTCAAGTGATGAACGTCTTCAGCCAAGAAGTGGCTGAGCCTCCGGGCTGAACTCAAACTTTTAGGGAAGTCAGAAGAACAAGGTGCGAGAAGAAACTTCGGTTTTGTGGTTGAACTCGTTCTTTTGTGTCTGCCCTTTCTCACATGAAGACAAACTTTGAATAAACAATGACTAGAAACACAGACCAACTTGTAAAGAAATAAACTGACTAAATAAACAAAGCTTGACTGAAGGGAAAGCAGCAGAATTCACCACTTATTCACAAAGACTAAATCAAACCTGTTTTTTGTACTTTTTAAATTGTTTTCTAACAAAAACTGATTTTATATATTTGATTTTCAGCAGTTATGACAAAAAAATTGATACGGCACAAAACAATATAGATTTTAGCTAAATTTGTCTCATTAATAGAAAACATGCAAAGTTTTACAACCTCAGAGTTTAATAGTAAGTTTATGTAGATCAATTTGCATTTATCACGTTTTACTTCGATACCCCTAAATAAAATCCGGTGCAGCCCAAAAGCTTTCAAAATAAAACTGTAAAGAATAAATATCACAGAAAAGTCTTTAAGGGGAAAAAGAATGAAGGATTATTCTTTTTCTTGTTTTCACTCTTCAAAAAGTGTAAAACTTTAAAAAGCAGTTAGATTTTATTTTTAGAACTGGACATTTCAGCTACATAAATTTTACAATTTGGTGATTAAATTAACGTCACAATCCAAACCAGAACTGACCTAAAAGCCATGGATGATTCTGGAGCATCAATACATACAGAAAATATTTAAATAAAGTAAAAAATTAATGACCTACATGGCATGAAATCCTAAATTATTTATTTTTATCATGATGTGATAACCCAAAGAGGGATTCTGCAGAATTTTAACACATAACTATTGGCCATTAAATGTCTCAAATAATAAATAATAAGGATTAGTTTGTTTACTAAGCTGATATTTTTATTTGGACCAAATTTACTGACATTTACACCGAGATAAAGACTTTTTTTTCTAAAAAAGAAAAGATATTTGTTAGCTGTTTACATTTTTCCAGAAAGAAAGATGTTTAAAACTGCAGAAACAATTAATCTCAGGACAATTTAAGGTGGGATTGTAACCAGATAGAGAAGAATGATCAGTGATGTTTTTATGTGTGTTTTTTTCTTGTATTCAGTATCTGATGGAGTTTGGTTCATGTTGAGCAGTGGAGGGATTTTTATGTTAAATTTGAAAGAAATAAGGTTTCTATAGTTTTGTTTTTCAGTGTTTTCTCCTAGTGTTTGAGCTCAAAGAATATATCAGATTTTTGTCATTTATTTCCTGCAACAGGACTTTCATTTTTTTTATTGGGAGTTAATGGATCGGTTTTATGAAAAGGCCAATATTTGCTCAGTTACATATTAGTGTTTACTGTTTAATAAAAGAATGAAATTCAAACATTTCCACACTTGTGCAAGTGAAGAGTTACGTGAGTGGAAGAAGAAACGATGCAACGATGACTGAGAATGACTGGACCTGAAAGTCTGTTGCAACAGATTCGCTTTCCGAGTGCAACAGCATGAATACAGAACAACAAGCATCTTAAATTATGTTTTTTTTAAAGTTGATTTTTGACTTTTTTGTGCTGATTTAAGAATTTCAGCTGCTACCAAACATTAATTTCTGGAAATTTAAGTACATCAGTGCTGTATGATGCTGAATGTACTAATGTTGTATTTTTGTGATAACTCAAAGGTTTATGACTTAGAAGATACACATCTATTAATCGCAAAAGATTTATGAGGCTTTTAATTAACAAAAATAAAAAAGAAGTGAAAACTGCAGTGCAACGCGAAGCTTGACGTCATTCACAGCAAATATAAATATGTTTATATTAACTTGCCGTTAACAAAGACACAGCGGGACGGATCATCAAGGAAATGATGGACAGGGAGAGTCCGACTAAAACTACCTGGATGTCAGACAAATTCTGGGGCCGATTATGTCTCTGCTCATTTCCAAACCCAAATAAGTAACTTCACGTTTAAAAACAAGCCCCAAAAAGTGCAAACTGTGATTCATTAATTCTGCAAGCGGCTTTAGAAAAAAAAACAAAAAAACAAACAAGCCCAAAGCTGCTTAGAATAATTGGACTTGGTAAATAAAAACAATTCCAGATTTTTCAGCAACAAAATGTACATCTCCTTCTTTCCTCTGTTTTATTTCTGAAATGGCGGTCACTCCCTAACACGCACAGTGGAAATAAAATTTAATTACAAAAGAAAATAGTAATATACAGTGATTTGGATAAGTAACTTTAATCTGATTACTTGAATTGAAAAGGCAAAGCGTTAGATTACTCGTTACTGAAAAAACTGGTCCGATGTCAGTAACTTCTTACTTTGTAAATTAGTCGATTTTAGTGCATTAGTTTGTTCAACTTTAACAGACCAGGGCTCCTACACTTCATAAAATATTTCATCCTGTGTGATGACTGTTATGAATGTCGCCATATTCTGAAAAAAAATAGTTCAGTTTCTGTCGTTTATTGAAGGTTTAAAGGTGAAGAACAACTTTAAACCGTTTATATTCTGCTCTTCCTCGCTCTCTGTATGGGCCTTACTCTACAAGCAGACCCGTTGTCATGGCAGCTGGAATAACACCTGCGCTAACCCACAAAGCACTGTAGTTAGCTTCCTGCTTTTGGAGCGGAGTCCAGTCCGCTTGCATTCACACTCCATCCTAACCGCATCAGAGTTCACTTCAACCGAACCAAGACTGAGGTTTTCAGGCGGATCAGAGTTCGATTGTGCATTCACACTTCTCCAAACAAACCGGACTAGAGTTCAGTTAAAGGGGACTGAACAGGCTGGTATGAATGATCCCTAAAATCCCTAAAACCAGTTCTCCAGCGGCTCCTGTGCAGCGTGCAGTAATCTAGCTTTGGATGCTAATAATCTACGAGCGTGCGGTGGCTACAAAACAAAATCTTACCAAGATTCTTTGTCTAGTTTTTTAGTGTAAATATCTTAGTGACTTTGAAATAAGACAAAATTAACTCATAAGTAACTTTTCAGCAAGTTTGTTTTAAGTTAATATTGATTAAAAATGACTAGATTCAGATTAACTCATAAAACAGGAAAAAATATTCTTTTATAGGTGAAATAATCTAGCAATGACAAAAGTACTTTTTCATTAATATAAAGGGATTATTGACTTTAAACTACTGCATCTTGCTGAAAAGTTGGCTGTAAATTAGTTTTGTCTCATTTCATGTTAACTACCTGTAGGACATTTGTACTAAATTCTTGGTAAGATTTTGTGTTTTTGCAGTGTAGGGAGATGTTCTACTTCACCAACATCTGCAATAAAATTGAGCTCTTCAAAGTATTTAGTATTTGCTGCAATCAAATGCATAAAAACCTTTTTTGTATTTTTATTTTCCAACAAAAAGCCGTGAATCATTTTTATCCCACGCATCACTTTGTTCCATCATCAAGTTCAGGTTTGTGGTTCAGATGCGACACGTCTGCAGGCGTTTGATGTGATCGTTCTCATGTTTGGCGCTTCTGATCCGAGGCGATAAGAAGCGTCTTCCTCGTCAAACATGGAAGCTGGATCTTGTACGACCACTTTCTCAATGTTTGGTGAACGACTGAAACACTGAAGGGTTGCAATAGAAGCAAATGCAACATTAAGATTGAGAAACAGTCCAACCCATCACAACAGACCAGCATTTAAGGCGAAAGAATTCACGTCAGATTCAGATCTGTTTGGTTTTAACTCAACTTGCTGAGAGGTAATTATATTGTTTATGGGTTTTTATTGGGTTTAAATTATTCAATTTGTGCTTCTTCTTGCAGGATGAAGTGTGTTATGATCTTCCTCGTGCTTTCTCTGGTCGTCCTGATGGCCGAACCTGGAGAGGGATTAATACGCTCTATTTGGAAAGCGGGCAAGTCCATGTTTAAAGGAGCCAGACAAGGATTCAGAGGTTAGCCACAAAATGTTAATTACTTAGAAAAAGTTAACAGGATTTTATCTTGTTTTAATTTATCACCAGTTTCCAACTCTGAGTAACTTTTTTCCCTTCCCTGGTTTTAGAGTACAGACAGCAGCGGAGATTGGAGAAAGCAGAAAGGTAAGCTCAACGAGAATTAGTTCAAAATTCCAGTTAATTCTGATTTATTTAAGTTCAAAGTTCATGTAGCTCTGAAAAAACAAAACCCTATTTCTGAAAAAGAGTTCAGACACAAAAAAATTTATCGGCCCGTCTGCCGCAACGTTCCCACGGCAACGTATTAGGGCCACTGGAGAGAGAGAGAGAGAAAGGAGGAGAACATTTCCACCAAAACACTCACATTTTAAAATAAAAAAAAAATTATATTAAAAAAACTGGGAAATTTTCAATTTATAAATTTGCTACAAAACACAGAAATTTTGATATCAATCTCAGACATTTTCTAGAGAAAACTTGAAAAGTTCAAAATGTTGAAAATTTACCAGAAAAAACTCAAAGTTTGAGCTCAATCTCCAAAATTGTACAGAAAAAAACAGAAATTTCTAAGTTTTAAAAGTTGAATTTTTTTACTTTTGAAAAATGTTGAAAATTCTTGCAGATTTTAATTTTTGGAGCTCAGAATTAAAAAAAATTTTTTAATTACATTTCTGAGATAAATCTAAACATTTCTGAGTTTTTGGTGGAAATTTCTTTTTTTTTTTTTTTTTTTTACTGTGAAAGCCCGAATACACCGTTGTACATTTCTGTACACAAAAACTAACAAAATTTATAATACCATATATTTGTTTCAAATTTAATGTCAAATGACCAGATTTCAGTTTTTTGATATTAAAACACTGATTGTTGCAATAAATTAAATTTTCGGATCTAATATTTAGTTTCTTCTTTGTCCAGATATAGACAGAAATATCAGAACGAGCCAGAAGACGAACCCGGACGCCGTCGCTACACCTGAAGATTCGCCAGACGTCAGAATACGATAATTGGATCTCAAGACGGAACATTTAGCTTTTCCGCTTTTACTATTATAAAGAAAAATAAAGAGTGAATAGACAAAAATGTCAAAAACTTGTTAGATTTTCTGTTAGACGACCCTTCATTATTCTTTCTGCTAATCAAAACCATCTGATGCTGCAAACTTTCTTTGATTAAACTTTTAATTCAGATAATCTACTGTGTGGTTGTTCAGATTCATATATATTTACAAACACATCAGTTATGATGCATAACTGACCTCTTCCTGTTTGGGATTTACATCTAATTAATGTGCAAACACAGATCTTATAGATTTCAAATAGAGATGTGAATTATGTTGAACCACATTTACAATATTAATGCCTCAAACGTCACAATGGCAAATAAATAAATTCTTTATTTGGTATAAACGTTTATTTTAATAAAAGTGACATACTGCAGATTCACCCAATCAGGTCACCACACCAACAATATTTTATAGAACAAATTACAATTAATTGTTCATTTATATAAGCAGATTGCACAATAATCCAGTTCTAAAGGCGAAAGCTGGACACCTTGATATGACGAAGCAAAAGCTGAATCACGGAACAATGATTGCAAAAGGTAGAAATGCAACAATAAGATTGAGAAACTTCAGTCCAGCCCACAGGACAGACAAGTATATAATGAGACAAAATGAGACAAATCCACACAGTTCACTTCCCTCTTTATCCAGAACCTCTGACACCGTCTGGGCCTGCTGACAGGTAAAATAGATTTATTTATATGTATTATTTTTATATGTTATTAGTTTGGTTGAAACATGACATGTTTCAGTTTTGCAGGATGAAGTTCGTTATGCTGTTCCTCGTTCTGTCTCTGGTGGTCCTGATGGCCGAACCGGGGGAATGTTTCTTTAAGTCGCTTTGGGGAGGAATAAAAGCTACGTTCAGAGGCGCCAGGGACCGTTTGAGAGGTAAATCATGTTTAGAAACACCAAAGTTTCAAGGTTCATGTGGCCAGTTCATGATTTCAATAACAAATAATTAGTTTAAATACAACTTCATGGTATTTACACAGATTTAAACCAAATGTGTTTTAAAAACAGGAATGAAATGATTTCTATTGCTGCTAAAAAATATACACCGTAATAATCCATTTAAAGTTTATAGCCTTTTGTAAACTTGAGCAAATGTCAGTAAAAAAAAGATTGGTAGCATATCTGCTTTTTGACAAATCAATAAAGTTTATTTGTGTCGCACATTTCAGCAACAAGGCAAAGAGATTTACATCAACAACCAGTGACAAACATCAAAATCACCAATCCACATCAGATATGCTGATCAATTTTCCAGATTTTATGAGTCAAAAGGTTTTTAGTCTAGATCAAAATTAACTCAGTGTTTCGGCTGTTTCGCAGTTTTCTGGAAGTTTGTTCCAGATTTGTGGTGCATAGAAGCTGAAAGCTGATTCTCCATGTTTGGTTCTGGTTCTTCAGAGGAGACCAGAACCAGAAGACCTGAGAGGTCTGGAAGGTTGCTATGACAACAGGAACCCTTTAATGTGTTTTTGTGCAAAGCCGCTCAATGATTTATATATTATGTTGTTTAGGGGATAGAAGGCTGACTTTGTAACCGTCTTTATGTGACTCTGAAGGTTCAGGTCCGAGTTTCTGTGTTATAAGTGAAATAATCTACCAGTGGAACCAGAACTACAGCAATATTAAGCAATTATTGAGTTGATTATGAAGCTTACAGCTTCTCAGTAGTCTGAGAAGTTACTTGTAAGTTAGTTTTGTCTTATTTCAAGTCTACTGAGATATTTGAAACAGAAATTCTAGCAATTTGGTAAATTTTGTTTTTACAGTGCATTTAGCAATCACCAACTGCAATCATATCTTCTGTAGGATTATTTTTATTTTTTCTGAACAGATTTATGTGTTGTTTTAATCTTTTGTCTCTGTGTTTAGAGTACAGACAGCAGCGCAGACTGAAAAAGATGGAAAGGTAAGGAACTAGCACCGCATGTTTATCCCCAATCTGAGTCCTAAATGGTTTTTTGGGCCTTTAAGCTTCATTTGATGTGATGCATATTGCTTCAACAAAACAGTAAAAGCGCATGTTTTTAGTTTTAGTTTCATTAGTATTTTTGTTTCATTATGCTGACATTTTTGTAATTACCTCAGGCTAAATTTTTATTCACTTTTCTATCTAGACACCAGAAGGAAATTAAAACACTGTCGCAATAAATTAAATTTTAGGATCTAATATTTAGTTTTCTCTTTGTCTAGATATAGACAGAAATATCAGAACGAGCCAGAAGACGAACCCGGACGCCGTCGCTACACCTGAAGATTCGCCAGACGTCAGAATACGATAGTTGGATCTCAAGACGGAGCATTTAGCTTTTCCGCTTTTACTATTATAAAGAAAAATAAAGAGTGAATAGACAAAAATGTCAAAAACCTGTTAGATTTTCTGTTAGACGACCCTTCAATCAGGAGAATGAAGGGCCGTCAAATCCGCCACCAAATTAGAAGCAGGGTCAACATGGACGACCTGAAGATATGATGAAAGGATTCAACGTTTGCTTCAATGTAAAGACTTTTTTTGTCTTTAGTTTTGCTGAGTGCAGAATTTCTGAGCTCATAATAATTTACCTTTTTGTTTTTGCTTGAGCCTAAAATAATTCAGCGTTGCTCTGAGAAGCAGCTCCTGTAATGAGCTCAGCTGATTCTCAGCTCCACCAGGTGTTTGCTAATTGCTGCTGGCTAGTCTGAAGGAGCTGCTCTGTGAGGCAGAAGAAACTGCAGCCCAGGGGCGGAGCTATGCCGTGAAGGTGGGGCTAGGTCCACCCAGGCATTTTGTGTGGCTGAATGGTTGCCATGGAGATCCAAGGATTTCTCAAACATACATAAGATAATCAAGGCAACACTCTGTGTCTGATGAGGAAAGAACATTATGCTATGATATAAATGTCAAAAAGTAAAAGTTACATAATGTTGTTTCTTTAAGAATCAAGTAGTTATTTTTCACAAAAACAATAAATAGATTTACAACCAGAAACTGCAGAATAGAAATGTTATTACACAGAAAATAAAACAACAACAAAACCTTCCCAACAATGGCAACTTGGGCTAAAAAAATGGTTGAAATCCCAACCCAACATTAAATGTTTTCCTTTATGATGTGTTTGTTTATCAAACAGCCTCATCAGCTCGGTCTGGTAAAGCAGCTTGCTATTCTGTATTTTTCAATAAACTGCTTACACCTATTTTCTTATTTTCAAGGCTGAATTAAATTTTTTCATCTCAAGTTTTTTTTGTAGGAATTAAATATCCTGGAGTTTCTAATGTAAATAAAACACTGGACCAGCTCTACACCCTCAGCAGGGTCCTGGAGGGTGCATGGGAGTTCGCCCAACCAGTCTACATGTGTTTTGTGGACTTGGAGAAGGCGTTCGACCGTGTCCCTCGGGGAGCCCTGTGGGGGGTTCTCCGGGAGTATGGGGTACCGGGCCCTTTGATACGGGCTGTCAGGTCCCTGTATGACCGGTGTCAGAGTCTGGTCCGCATTGCCGGCAGTAAGTCGGGCTCGTTTCCGGTGAGAGTTGGACTCCGCCAGGGCTGCCCTTTGTCACCGATTCTGTTCATCACTTTCATGGACAGAATTTCTAGGCGCAGCCAAGGTGTTGAGGGGATCCGATTTGGTGGCCTCAGGATCTCATCTCTGCTTTTCGCAGACGATGTGGTCCTTTTGGCTTCATCAGATCGTGATCTGCAGCTCTCGCTGGATCGGTTCGCAGCCGAGTGTGAAGCGGCCGGGATGGGGATCAGTGCCTCCAAATCCGAGGCCATGGTCTTGAGCCGGAAAAGGGTAGAGTGCCTTCTCCGGGTCAGGGGGGGTGTCCTGCCCCAAGTGGAGGAGTTCAAGTATCTCGGGATCTTGTTCACGAATGGGGGAAGAAGGGAGCGGGAGGTCGACAGGCGGATTGGCGCAGCGTCTGCTGTCAAGCGGGCGCTGTACCGGTCCGTCGTGGTGAAGAGAGAGCTGAGCCAAAAAGCGAAGCTCTCGATTTACCGGTCGATCTACGTTCCCACCCTCATCTATGGTCATGAGCTTTGGGTCATGACCGAAAGAACAAGATCATGGATACAAGCGGCCGAAATGGGTTTTCTCCGTAGGGTGGCTGGGCTCTCCCTTAGAGATAGGGTGAGAAGCTCAGTCATCCGGCAGGGACTCAGAGTAGAGCCGCTGCTCCTTCACATCGAGAGGAGCCAGTTGAGGTGGCTTGGGCATCTGGTCAGGATGCCTCCTGGACGCCTCCCTGGTGAGGTGTTCATGTCCCACCGGGAGGAGGCCCTGGGGAAGACCCAGGACATGCTGGAGGGACTATGTCTCTCGGCTGGCCTGGGAACGCCTCGGGATTCCCCCGGAGGAACTGGAAGAAGTGGCCGGAGAGAGGGAAGTCTGGGCCTCCCTTCTGATGCTGCTACCCCCGCGACCCGACCTCGGATAAGCGGAAGAAGATGGATGGATGGATGGATGGATGGATTTTTAGTGTAGATGTTGGGCAGAATTAGCTGGTGTCTTTCTCTGAATAAAACTGATGGATTACTTATAAAGCTTGGAGTAACTGTCCAGTTGCGCTGCCATCACTGTGCTGGAGCTAAAGTTGAATGATTTGCCCTTCCTCTCTCAGGTTCCAGCACAACCAGGCTTTGGAAAGCGCACCAAGTAGCTCTGCGCTTTGGTATTTCAGCTTCTCAAGAGATATTTTCCAAAAAACACAAAAACACAAACTGGGAATAGGTGAATTTTACCTGAATGTTTTCAGTTACGCTCCACAGATAAATCCACCGAAATGTGAAACGACAGATCTGCTGTCGATGACTTTTCCTCTCCTACTGTTGTCTTACTTTGTGATTATTCAGAAAGTGACAAATTCAACAGAGAATCTGATGCAACTTCTTAACACCAAGTTCCTTTAATCTGGACTAAAAACCAAACGGATGATTTTGAACCATAACAATTGAAACATGGACCAACTTATTGGTTTTCTATTGATGATTTCAATGATTTTACTCGACAAAATGTTATTGCTTTCACAATTGGTGTAATAACTTTTCATTTTTGTGTTTTTATGATGTAAAGCATTTTGAACTGCCTTGTTGCTGAAATGTGATTCAGGAATAACTTTGCTACCCAAATTTGCTCCAGTTAACTTCTCTAAATAAACGCTACAAGCTACAAATGGATTAATATGATGCTAAATTTAAGCATCAATAGAAATAATTGCATCCCTTTTTTAAAATAAACACATTGTTGGTTTAAATATGTGTTTAAGTAGTATAATCCATTGCTAAGCAGATTTTTTCTTTAATTGTACTCCATTGGAGAGTTTAACAAAAACGCTCAAATGTTTTGATATTTTGCCAGATATAAAATCATCATTTATCTTTTTTTCTGTCAGATCTGTTTTGATCAAATCAGCTTTTCAAAAGGTTTTTTTAGAAATTGATAATTATCCATTTAATAGCTTTGAAAATTCAGAAAATAACATGTTTTTCAACTCATGCAGACGCATGAAATGACGTGAAATGTGTTTAAAAAGTTAAGACTCTACATTGCAGCTCTGCTTTGGACCCACATGAAGCGTCTCTCTTTGTTTCACGTTTTCAGGCCAGAAGTTACAACATGTTCCTCTCAAAAGTGAAAGCTTTTATTTAACACCATCTCAAAAGCAACCGAAGCAACTTTACACGCCGAGTAGGAAAACATGTAGCGCATAAAACATGAATTCAGAGCCAATTCAGCCCATCCCACTAAAACATGCATCTATAAAACGACACGTCTCCGCAAAGTCATTCAGCTTTCACTGAATCATTCAGCAGGTAAATATTGATATATTTTGTCTTTATTTCTGTACACTACATGTTTGACATGTTTAATATTTTCTTGCAGGATGAGGTGCGTTACGATCTTCCTCATCCTCTCTCTGGTCGTCCTCATGGCCGAACCTGGAGATTGTTTCTGGAAGTCTTTATGGAAAGGAGCCAAGGTCATACTTCACGGCATTCACCACGGATATCAAGGTAAAACGCTTTATGAATTTTGTAATGTTTAGTATTTAAACTCTTTCCACTGCTGACAATTTCAGGCTACGCAGAAGTTTTCTCAATATTTTTATTGCTCGTCTATTTTCTCCTCATGAACAACCTTTAAATAAATTTAAATCTTAAATAAGTATTTAATAACAGATCCTGTTTTTCTACTCAGCAAACAGAGAGCAGCGCAGGCAGGAGAAAATGACAACGTAAGTTCTTCACATCATTAAATACAGAGTAAAATTACATATTTAGGGTTAAATTCATAAATCAAATGTAAAATAAATTAAAAAGTGAGAATCTGCATTTCATCTAAAGTTTTATTTCCTCCTTCAGCAACAAGCCAGAGAAGCCTCAACTACAGGAGAAACTCTGAATCTCTTCTGCTGCTGAAATGAAAAACTCCGGCTGCAGCTTTCTGCTCGCTTGGTGAAGACGGAGATAAAAACTCGTCAATATATCAGCCGATAGCAAAATTAATCGATTAGCTTGAAGCATGCAGCAATGATTTTCTGCACAATTCAAGTTATTTTCAAATAAAGCAAAATGTGCCTAATATGCAAACATTCATGAATAAACTTGCAAAGCAATAAATATCTGCTTGGTGGTTTTATTTCACTAAGTAAAACTAAACTGGTTGTTTTTATAACAAGAGAAAGAAATCCGTTTTCTGTGACCTGTCCTTAAAAACTCAAAATTCTCAGATAAAGACTAAGGATGAGAAAACGGATAAAATAAATGTAAGTAACTGTTATAAGAGATACAAACTTTGATAATTGGTAGTGATGTTAATAGAATTGTTTTTAACACTATTCTGAATGTTTTTTAACTTTATTTTGGAAACATTTAGAAAAATACCAATAAAAAAAAACATTAAGCGACAAAATGAACAATCTGGTAGAGGGCCATCTACTGGTGAGGTGGAATAATTTATAGATGATAAAGAGTTTTGAAATTCAGCCTGAAGCTGCACAAAAAAGAAAATCACTGAACAAAAAATGTGGATAATTATTCTGAAAAATTTGCACTTTTCAAAAAAGTGCAAATTCGTTTCTCCAATAAAGAGAAACGACGCAGTAAATCTGTTTCCACGTCATTTTTCAAACTTTTAAAAATGATCATAAAGTGTGAAAAGTGTTGCAAAATTACAGTTTTGATTAGTCTGCCTACATTTGAGCGTAGATCTACCGGATGAAGATTTTAAACGGCCTGAAGCAGAATTTGATTTGAGAACGTTACAAGCACCAGCTGCCATGTTCTTCTTATTAGATAATTTATGAGTTTCTAGATAATACATCTAGATGTTGCATAACTTTACTGTCACACTGAGCAACAGTTTAAATAATTTATGCTTGTGGTTGGCTGTGCTTAGTCACGTATAAAACATCTATGTGTGACGGTAAAATCTTAGTGGAAACAGGTTTTAAAATGCATTTCAGTGAAAACAGATATTTGCTCGATCATAAATTTCTGCACATTAAAGCTCAAAGAAGAAATGCATTTTTCTATATGAAAACAAACAGCAAGCTAAATAAAAAAATCTGTTATACTAATGTTACACTGATACGTTAAAAAAATATATTTCTTTCAACTAAAAAAACTCAAAGAGGAGGATCAGAGGCCCTGAATTTTTTTTTCCACAGAATTTTATCTTTACTAGATCAAAAGTCAGAAATTTCAGATTCAAGTCAAAATTCTGAGAAAAAACTAAATTCTGGGAAACAAAAAGTCTGGATTCTGAGATTAATGTCAAGTTTCTCAGAAATGTCAGAATTTCAAGATTAAAGTTTCTGATTTTAAAAAAGTCTGAATTTTTAGAAACAAACTTAGAATTTTCAGATTAAAAAAGTAAATTTTTAAAAAGTTTTCAGTGGACCTAGTCCTCTTCTGTATTCTCATAAAATATTTCCCTTAAATTCAGACAAAAAGCAAATAAATAAGATGGGACAGCTACTCTGTAAGCTGGTAGTCTTATTATTCTGAACGCTTAAGGTTCTGCAGCGCCATAGTAACTCTGCAAACTTTTTTATTTCCTCCCAAAAGGAAAAAACTTTCATGCATTTATAATAATAAACGGCAGCAGTTCTCTGCAGACAGATGACGCTTTTGATTAGTTTCTAATTCAGTCTGCAGCAGATTTCCCCTCCGGCATTAAAGTCACCTTTGTTTCCACAGAACATTGACAAGCAGCAGAGGTTGACTGAACAATGAAAGTATAATTAACTACAGCAAATTAAAGCAGAAATTAAATAAGCAAAATGAAAACATTTGGAGAGACAGACCATAATGAGAACAATTACAGTAATAAAGCAATAAAGTGACGCAACAAAAAGCTAAATTAAAACTCACAGAAGAGGATTTTGAACAGAAATGTGGTTGAAAGTATTAAAACATGCAGTTTTCCAGACACAGAACAAAAACACACACATTTAACTCCAACAAGCTGCGCTGCTTGTTAATTTCTTCTCAGCATGAAATTTTAATTTACATATAATAATTAGAAAAAAATACTTTTTGCTCCTCATTTGTAAACCTTTTGGAGATAAATATGGCAGAAATGCAATTTTATGTATATTTCAATATCATAAAAACCAAGAAAAAGTTGGTTTTTAGATTAAACTGAAATATTTTTAATGGTTTTTTCCAGTTTGGAGTTCAAAATTAAGTGAATTTAATCTAAATTCTGAATTTAATCTCAAAATTCTCACTTTTCAGAATTATGATTTTTTTCATAATTCTGGTCTCAAAATATTAAAATCTGAATTCTGAGAAAAAATGTCACATTTCTGAGATTTAAGTTTCTTTTTCCTTTTCAGTGACCTGAAGTTTATTCATAAAACATCGACTATAAAGCAAAGCTGCCTTTGAAAAATGAACAGGAAAAACAAAAAGTGAAAACAAAATTAACAAATTATAAACGAAACAGAACTGCATTTTTGGAAAATTAACAAAGCGGTTATTTTTAAAGGAATTAACGTTGCCAGCATGAAAATAAGGAGCAACTGAAAGGAACTGCATGGGTTTTAAAACAGACCCAACATCTCTGAAGCCCTGAAGGCCTGAAGCCTGGATCTCTGCCTTCCGCTTTAACGCTTCTCAGATGTTGCAAAGTGTTAAAACGTGTAAAACCCTGAAGGAAAACACCAAGACGTTCAAGTCAACTCCGAAAATAAATTTTATTGTAGAAAAACTATAACACACTGGAAATTTGTTTGAAATAAAAGGCAGAATGCACAGCTGAAAAGTCACTGGTCCTAAAACACAACCTTGAGGGACTCCCCAAAAAACGGCAGCAGAATCTGTCAACTTTAACAATGACCTGAAATTTAATTCTTAATCTAAACATGACGCCATAGTTGCTACATTCTCCCTGAACTGATTATTTTAATGTTTTTGTTTATTTTCATCTGTTTTGTGATAAAAAAAATAAAAAAATAAAAGTGTAACATCAGCTTTAAACATTGAATCGGTTAAAAAAAATATCCCAAGAAATTTCACGCAGACCAGCTCTGTGATGGTCTGGCTACCAGTGACGGTTTTAGTTTTTGGTTAATAAAAAAATAAATAAAATGAAAGTATTTTTTAGCTCTAGAACAGCTTTCAGTAATTCTGGAAATTAAATTTCTAATCTGGTCACCACTGATAATATTTGCCAGAATTATAAAGTTCCTGACTGTATTTTATTTAAGCTTAAATGTAAAGCTTTGGAAGTCCAGAGTTCTCTCCAAACTTACACATTTTTTGTTTAAACAATTCTAGCTGGTATTGTTTGTAGTTGTGGTTTTAAGTAAAATTAGATCATATACTTTTTAAATTCTTTTTATATAGTGAAAAACTAAAGTTGTGACAAATTTACACCAAACAAATCAAACAAGTACTTCAAAATAAATGACTAAAGCCTGAACATCAAGCTGATTTACTTTTAGTTATAAATTCAGATTACATAGTTTTCTTTCAAGTCAGAGGAAACTGCAGCAAAACAAAATTGGTTTGCAAAACATTGATGTTTTCATAAGCTGAAATTATTTCTTCATATAGCAGGTGCCACCTTGGTCTCCAGGGAGGCTAAGTTGGTAGGGACGGGTTCATAAAGCTCTGTCTATTTCACTTTCAGACGAGCTTTAGGGCACGACGGCTAACCCTGAAAATGACACCTGCAACCTCCACATAAAATTAAACAAACACTCACCAGCAGAGCAAGCAAAGTTTGTTTTGGGCGGATGCGGCTTCGCTTAAAACATATCGATCGGAAATGAGATGTGGTCAAAGGAGGGATGAGGGTCAGCCGTGTCAATGGCAGTGGTTGTTTACCTAGAGGCGATTGGTGGCCTCACACAGGCCTTTCCCAGACAGAGACGAGTGGTAAATAATAGAAGAGCTATGACTGAGGGCAGACACACAAACACCGCTCAGCATCAAGGTTAAAGATGGGTGTGGGTGTAATAGGAGAGCGCTCTATCAACGTGTCATTAATACATGAGGAGGGTTCACCGAAGCAGGGAGGCAGTCGCTGTGGATCCTGACATCTGCATGTCTAATGCATGAGAGGTCTCTACGTCTCAGTGACAGATTGATCAATATGGATTTAGCTGCAGCAGAGTCATGTGAATAAGCCAGAACTTACTCACATTACAGAGTCACACCATTAATTTACAGCTGACCAAATGCTTTAGGATCAGGTGTAATAATTATATTCACACTCCACTCCATAGACTGAGGCGCAAATAAATGTTGATGCTTCACAGTCCATTTTATTTAGCTCTTCAAAAACAGAAATACAAAACTTCTGGCTTTAAAAGTAACATCATTTATAATAGCAAATTTTATCTATAAAACATTTTTCACAGATAAGCTAGCGAGATAGATCTGCGCCTGCATTGCTAATACATCATTTTTAGTTAAATTTTATTTATAATTTTTTTCACAGATGATTAGCTATCTAACCGTAGATCTAGCTAGCTAGCTTATCTGTGAAAAAAGGTTTATAAAAAAAATTTAACAACTAAAAATTATATGCTTTAAATCTAACTAGCCAGCTATCTAACCGTAGATCTGGCTAGCTAGCTTATCATGTGAAAAAGGTTTTAAATCAAATTTGCCAACTAAAAATTACATACTATCTAGCTAGCTAGCTGTATAGCTGCAGCTTTAGCTAGCTAGTAAAATTTCCAAACTAAAGTGATATGCTAGCTAGCTAGTTTATCATATGTGAAAAGGTTTTATTAAGAACATTTGCTAAAAATGATATGCTAGCTAAAAATGATATCCATCTGGCTAACTCTCTAGCTAGCTAGCTAACTAATGATTTGTGGAACAGTGTTTATAAATAAGATTTGCTTATATGTAAAATATACCATTTAAGGCAAAAATGAACAGTTAAAGAATTAGATTGTGAAACATCAACATTTATTTCCACCTGTCAGGGCAGTAGAGTGTGAATATAATTATTACACCTGATCCTAAACTATTTGGTCGGCTGTAAATTAATTCTGACTCTGTTTGTGTGAGTAAGTTCTGGCTTATTCACATGAATCTGCTGCACTACATGTAAATCATAAATGGCTGGCTATGATTAGCTGGCTAATTTCTAGTTTATTAGAGAAAAACAAAATAACTCTTCTGCCACTGGATGTTTCACACTGACCAGACAGCAACATGTAGCCATCAGGGACAGAGATATTTTGGGACTTTAAGCAAGTTGTTAATATTTAAACAGTTTATTTATAATGTGGCATTAATACTTTGCATTAGTTGATGCAGGAGCTTTACTTATCATTTACTTATATCAGAAGCGTTGAAGAGTTTGTAGTGCTTCTCTGCTGTCCATCGTAGCACAACTTGCATTAAAGGTACAAACAACCTTTTTGCCCTTTCAGCTTAAGCAGGGGTGAACAATCCCACTTCTTCTGAAGGACCTGCCATGTTGTGACACTTTTAAAATTCATGCACAATGTTTTGATTGTTAGCAACGATTCTTCAGATAAGGAAGAGGCTGAGCTTTAGAACCACTGAAGATGGAAACAGCCCACTTTATGCTGGGTATGGTGGCTAAAAAAAAAAAGATTATTTTCACAATTCTTGTAGGAATTGTTAAGAGAAAGATCAAATGTGTCCGCCAGGTTATAAAAGCAGAAAAAAAGGTGTGCAAAGAAGTGTTTGAGTAGGGTGTGTGGGTGAGGGATCAAATTGTATATCCCAACATGGACGTGTTTGTGTGCAGGGCTGTGTGGAGGTGTTAAATGCATAGATCAATAAGGTGGATGTCACCAATATCCCCAGCAGTGGTTGGATGTGGATACAAGCCCCCAGAGCAATCATTTTCTGTTCTTCTGTTTCTCTGTGTGTCTCCTTCAGCTTTTGTTCTTCTGTCTGTTTACATGCTACTATTTTTCATCTCATTGTGATTCCCCCAACACCGAACAGAGAAAATATCTGACGGGAAGACAGCTGACAAAGATTCAAAGTCTGAAGCATTTAAACACAAAGGCAAACAGAAGATAAAAGGAGGGGAGAACCAGCACTACATGTCTAACAAAAGGCTTTCCCTGCTTGTCTTCAGTTGCTGTTTTGCTTTCTGAGTGCTACTGTTTAAAGAAAGTCACCAGTTACATTTGGAGTGCTTTTTTAAAAAAAATGCTTTGATGTAGGGCTGTTGTAAACAAATATTTTAGTAATCGAGTAATCTATCGATTATTCTTACAATTAATCGAGGAATTGGATAAAATCAAACATTGGTAAATCAGCAGTATTACTATCGCATATCAACATCAGTCCAATTTTTCCACATTTGAGCTTCACTAACAATAACTTTTTTGTAGTTCAGAAAATTAACTTGTAACAATAAAAGCTCACTTTCTAAGTTAACCTGAAGAAAAGTTATACAAGAATCTGAAGTTATATTAAATTTAATAATAAAAAGGCAGGCTCACAAATACCCTTATAAAAACCGTCAATATTGCAGCTATACTCCAGTTTAACAGATGAACTCTCACCTTGCCCCGTCATTTATAGCTTTTGTGTTCATGTTAGCAACGGGATTTGACACCTTGTCACAGAAACACATCTACCAGCTACGTGCCGCCACGATGAGCTTCGCCACCCAATAATGGCGACCGGGATGGTATGAAATTTATTTTTCGGTTTGTCCGTAAAGCTACACTTACGTTAATCATCTAATGCGCAGCCGCCCGCAGCGTTCAGTTTATCAGCTCAGCTGTATAAATACACCTTCAACGCTTTTCCCCACCGTTTGCTCTGGACCGCCGCCAGGCAGCAGCTCCATTGGTTGGTTGGTTGGTTAGTCAAGGTTTTGGGTGGTTGGTTGGTTAAAGGGCTGGTTTAACTAACCAACAATATGCATCACTGAGACACCAATTTATAAAATGACATCACAGAGAAGTTCTCTGTATATGAATCTCAGAGATGATGATCATTCTCAAACAAAAGTTGAATAACTCAAGGTTTTAACAGCGTCTGCCAGAAACTTTGAGCCTCCTGGTGGTTATGCTAACTAGCTTTAGCATTAATGATAGGCGCTGATGACACAGACAAGCTGTAGCACAGCAGAGAATAAGGGGCAAAGGGATGAGCGGCGTGCACACTGGCATGATTGACAGCAATAAGACCCGCCTTCCTGGCTCTGATTGGCACTGAGAGAACTGGAAGAAGGCAGAGGAGCTTGATTTTGCTTTTAGTGACAGTTTCAACAAATATGTAAAAAAGTATATATTTTTTAAATCAATGTTACACACTGCAGCTTCAACAGAGATAAGGTATAAAAATAAACCAAAAGAAGAATCACAGATGGAGTTACTGCTGGTGAAAGGCTAACGGTTCATTATCTCTTCTTCAGTGAACAATAGCTTATCAAAACACAGCTAGAGGCATTTTTTACTGCTAAATCAGGGAAGAAAAACACAAAGCAAGAAAATGTAATTTGTTTGGTCGGGGAGTAGCTCTAATTACACTAATGGAAAGACTGAAATGTATATTCCCCTATTTTTAGGCAAATGGACAATAAAACCCTCTGAGGGACTCGAAGCAGAAAAAACTCACTGGAGCTTCACTGTTGCGCCGTAGTTAAAGCCTCTAGATCCAGTCTAAAATAAGATTTACTGAGATACCCAAATGGCATGCTAATTTTAAGATAGCAGCTGACCTCTGCTTGTAAAGAGAAGGTTGTCCTTCACGCACAGCGCTGTGTCTTAATGAAGCGTGGCGCCGGAGGAAGCCGGGCTGTCGTTCCCACCAGTTGCTGCGTTACCAGTTCACAGAGCAGCCGCCTTTACAGGCAGCTTTTGAAAAGGCCACCTGAGATGTCAACGCCCCATGATGCGTTTTTCATTTCCCCAACTCATTCACCAGAAAACACTTTCAGCAATCTTACTGTGAATATGTACATTTCCATTTTCCTGTTTCTATATGTCCTATTTCTTTATTTCGTCAATCAGAACGTGGTCCCTTTGAAAACAAAAGTTTGTCTATTTATTTAAAAACAATGGAAAATCTTTTCGCATCACGAGTCACATGATCAACAACTGGATATTATTACTGACGGAAACGACGAAGAAATGCTGCTGCATGATTTCCATCGGGTGAACAAACTTATTCACGTGTGATTTTAATTGAGTTTCTTATTTAATAAAAACACCGGGATTGCAAAATTTTGTTTTTTGACATTAGTGGAATATCGGCAAGGTTTTGCGCACGTTTGTAATAAAACGCAGCTAACATGCATGCAGTTTGTCTACCAATTTAGAGCACAAAGTCCAAAAATTAATGAGTTAGTTGTAAAAAATATAGTTTTTAACAGAATGAAAGAGGTAAACATTAATATGAGACCAAAGAGGTTTGATAGTATTTGCATGTTCACCATCCAGTTGACTTTGCTACACAATTTTTGATAAGTTTTCGGGAGAATGAGTCGTTTTTTGTCTACATCAGAAGTAGGAAACATTTGTGCAATGAGAGTCACTTCAGCAGATTGAAATGATTATTCTCAAACATGGATAGTTTTGGTGCTTAGATGTCTTAATTTTTTGTAGCATGAAAACTGAACAGAGGTCACAGGTGCTACCTAAGTATTTATTTACAGATCCTGGTGGAGATGAACTGTGAATAATTCATCTGTAGGAGTCTGTTGACAAGATGGGTTGATGTAGGAGAAAGAAAATCAATGCAGCCATGATGGGCAGCAGACTCCTCCATATCTGCTTTTGACCTGAGCTCTGCTATAGGTGAGCGTGTGTGAAGTCACAGAGATTACAGCTCAGCCCTATGTAAAGTGATCAGGTCTTGATCTGCTGAGCGGAGTGAAACAGAGTCCGCTGAGGACGGCCGGACCTGAGGGAAATGTCATGTTCACGTTCCTCATGTTCTACACTGCAGACAGTAACCCGAGCATGTAAGAGAACCTTTGGTTACAGACAATGACAGGATGATCGGGTGAACAAACCGCTTATCTGAAAAGCACATGGATCTGATAAGTCTGCACAGCTGAGAGGACCGACTGCATCCTGCAGGGCTGCTGGACCTAAACACAAAGATTTCATCTAGATATACAAGTACAGTTTGTATTTTTCACTCAAAATTTAAACTGTTGAATCAAAGATTATTCTAAAGTAAACACTAAAAATAATTCTATCCAACTGAAACACAAGTGACTTCAGCATTATTTGGCAAAGAGTGAAAAAAGGACAAAAAGGGCAAAAGAAAGAGAAAGAAAGAGTGAAAGAGAGCAAAGAGAGAGAGCAAAAGAAATAAAAGAGCAATAGAAAGCACGAAAGCACAAAAAAGCCAGAAAAAGAGCAAAAATAAAAAATTTTAAAAAGATTGAAATAAAGTGGTAGAAAGAAAGAACAAAAGAAAGACTATGACTAAGTAGTCATTTTTGCCAATGATTTCTAGTTAAAATGCATTATTTCAATAAAGATACAATAAAACACTGCAAAAACTAAAACTTACTAAGTATTTTTGGTCACGTTTCCAGGACTAGTGTCTTAGCACGCCTGAAATGAGAGAAAACTAACTTACAAGAAACTTTTCAGCAAGATATAGGAGCTTGTTTTAAGCCAGTAATTCCTTAATATTGATGAAAAAGTTCTAGTTTCACTAGTGCCGTTACCTAGCAACGCCAGCCAAGCCCATCCCGTCACCTAGCAACCGAGTTCTAGTTCCACTGGCAGATTATTTTACTTATTTCATGGGAAAATTTTATTTTTAGAAGTGACATAATCTGCCACTTATAACAGTACTAGTACGGTTTCATCAATAATAAGAAATTATTTACAAAAAACAAACTCACAGTTTGCTGAAAAGTTAGTTTTGTCTGAATGCAAATCTCTTGGTGCATTTGCAATAAGAAACTAGACCAAAATTACTGGTAAGATTTTGTTTTTTCAGTGAACATAATTGTAATTTCATTCGTTTGTTTTATTCAGAAAATATTTTTTCATGCAGCAGTTTGGATATATGGTACTGAAATAATGGGGGAACAGATTATTCTTACTGGATCGGCATCAGGGTTGTCAATATTTATTCACACAGAGCCCCAAAGGATCCAGGTGGAACACCAGATGAAGAAACCCCAGAGGGTCTAGGATCCAAAACAACATCTCAGCATCTTGTAGTTGTAAAGTATACAGCAGAAAGACATAAAGAGCTAAAATCTGAAATGTTTCGGTAAAGTAGTTATTAGTGTGGATGTGTGCAGCGGATTGCATAAAGGAAAGAAAGCAGAGGAAACATTACGCCTGCAGCCTGTGAGCTGCAGCATTAGCACCATGAAAGCCGTCATTATGCCTCCCAGAATGTAGCATGAGATGAGTGCAGACCTTTTAAACAAAACAGGCTTTGCAAAAGACACTCCACGTCCCACCAGAGTCACTGCGGCAGCGTATTATTCCACACAGACTGAGGCTGTGGTGCTAAAGTTCAATACCAGACTTTCCTAATGAAGAGGTCTCTCTCTGCTATTCACAGAAACTTTGAGTGCAATTATTACACTGCAAAAACACAGTCTTACCAAGTATTTTTGCCCTAGTTTCCAAGGCAAATATCTAGCTTCAAGCAAGATACTTGAGGCTTGTTGCAAATATCTAGCAAACAAGCCTCAAGATATTTGAAGTAAATAATTCCTTAATATTGGTGAAAAAGTATTAGTTCCTTTAGCAGGTTATTTTACTTAAATCAAGATATTTTCCCCATGTTATAAGTAAAAATAATCTTTGTCTTATTTTAAGTGTATTTGCACCAGAAACTAGACCAGAAATACTTTTTAAGCTTTTGTGTTTTTGCAGTGTAACATTAATGCTAGGCATATTATGGTACATTTGGCTGGGCGATAAATTGTTCCAGAAATTAATACAATTAATGATAATATTGTTGTTTTGAGACCATTTTCAAGTAATATAATGATGGCATAATAACACAAGAACAGATTCTCAAAGATCAATAAACTTTATATTCTAATGAACATTTTAACAAATTAACTGGAAGACATTTTAAATAGAATAGAATAGAATTACTTTATTCATCCCAGCAGGGAAATTACAGGGAAATATATTTAAATTTATTCTCGTTCAAATAAAAGAGACAGTTTGTACCAAAGCACCAACTGAAGACTTTTATCATCCAGTTTTTGGTAGAAAGAGAAAGGAAATGGAAATTTAAATTCATTATACAACTAATTGCTTGCTTGCTTATTGTGACTATTGTTTGACTTTTACTGCATTCTTACAAACAGAAGGAAAGTAAAATAATTGATTTTATTACATTTTACTCCAGACAGGTTACAACCACTGACCTGGGATTCAGTTGATCTGATTAGTTTTTCATTCTGAAATAATTTTTGCAATATTCCATTTGTGAATGATAACCTGGCCCGAAAGAAGTAAAATTATTCCAAGCTTTCGATGGCAATGAATCAGGTTTTCTTATATAAACATTTTACTAATCAATTTCAGAAATGAAAATTGACAACAACTACAACTGATTTGGAATGATGAACCTGTTATATCAATAAATATATGTAAATTTCATCCATTTGCTTTGTAACAACTGCCTTCAGCTGACATTTGCTGTGAACTGGTTTTACATAGAGAAGCAGAATCAAACGATTTAACATTTTATATTTAGTCACAAAACTACCGCACACCGAGTTGGTTTTTTTTTTGACAGATTTTGTTTGGATAAAGTGAGAGTATTATAAATAGGATGGAAAAGATAACCTATTTTTTTTACTTCTTAAATAAATAAATAAAAATAATGGAGGTGTGTTTTGCAAATACACTTTGCCATTTTTACATTTTTGCATAATAGAATTGGATTAAATCAACTGCCTTCAGAAGTTTCCTAATTTATATAATTTAACCTCACCTATCAAAGCATATGCAATTTATGGCTAAGCTTGACACAAACAAAAGGTTTTCATCTCTTAACGAAATAAAAACATCAAAATACATCGAGGTAAAGCCTACAAAGGAAAAGCTTCACTGCCTTTCTGTGAAAAACATTTTATAGAAACGTTTTATCTCGCTGAACTTGGAGTGGAGTTTGATTTCTGAAAACATGCGGCGTGATAAGAAGATGTGGCTTGGAGAGAGAGGGAAGTACCTGGAGAAAGTTGAAAAGCAGCATGTGTGCATGAGGTGAAATGGGCTTTTTCAATTAGATTCAGAAAGATGCAGACTGGGGAAGACAGAGGAACTAAAGGAGATGGAGATAATCCATCAAACAGACAGTTTTCACAGCAAGAACAAAAGGAGAGAGGAGAGAAAAGCTGTGGAAACGAGCTCCTACATGAGCTCAACAGCCGGATACGAGCAGATCTTTATATTCTGAATCAGTCACCAGAAAGAAAACAGGAAACATCTGACTTTTACATTAATCATTTAACACCTGTTAGAGGTGTAAAAAAAAAAAAATCAAAATTACTCTATTTTTAGACACCATATGTGCATTTTGTGGTTTTTTAAATGATCAAACTGACCCGTTTCCTCTTCATGCATCAGTCTGATTGTCGTCTGTTAAAAGATAAATACATTTACTGAATAGTGTACTGTTTATAAAATCCCTTTTTGAATTTAGATAAAATGCTTAAAATGTGGAAAATCTCCATAGTATTTCTTCCATAGAGAAAAAAAGTTTTAAAAATAATCGTCTATAAGCTGTGCAACACTTTCAGACAACTTTAACAATTCTTATAAAATAAATATGAAAGATTATAAAATAAATCTAAATGTAAGATTTTTTTCTGCCACATTTTATCATTTTAATTGCATTACCAAACTCTTTAAAAGTAACCTTACTTTATCTTTGAGGTATAAATATGAGACGACACAAACAGTGTTTCTATTACAGATGTGCGCAAAATTTAGTTGATTTTCTGCTAATATTGAAAGAAAAAACACAATTTTGTAAATGTGGTGTTTCCATTAAATACAAAGTGCAATTATAATCACACGTGAATATGTTTAACGCAATAAGTCATTAAAAAACATGTTGTGATATCATCCTCCTACCACTTCCTGTCGTCTTCTTTGGCGTTTTCGCCAGTACTAACATCAGGTTGTTGATCACATGACCCGTGTTAAGCAAAAAAAAAAAGTGTTTTATTACAACAATTTGACAAAATTAACCACCTCAATTGTTTTCAAAATTGCCGTCTTTCGATAAAAGCACCTTTTATTGTAGTTCCAATTTGCAGAATTAAATGGTCAATGGAAACGCAGCTACACAGTCCTTTTAGTCACTCTTCAAAATGAGAAAAACAAGAGAGCATTGAATTCAAGTAAAACAGAACTGTTGATTTGCTATAGGTTAGAGAAAAAATCCCCTAAATGTTCTGATACCTACAGTTGGAGCAATAAAACCTTAAAACAGCTGGAGCTGTGAGAAACAAAACAACAAAGAATTACTAAATAATTACTAAAGGTGTCAAGATCTTCAGTAGAAAGATGAGAGTGGACATAAACGGTCATTTTTGCCTGAAGACAAAGCAGACTTCAGGCCAACAACAAAAACATCTGATGGTTTACTGGTGCATTAAAACCCACAGCAATTAGCGCTTTATAGTTTTATTTTTTCACAGCGCTACACAAAGTGGAACAGATGGTCTTATGATTAAATTAAGTCAACAAGTTATGCTTCACCGTGTAAAACGTCCCATAACAGCTGAAAGCTCAGTTCTGGCAGATTTCAGACACAAGATAAAGATTTTTATGAAGACTTTACTAATCTTGTTGAGAGCAGATTGAATGATTTGCTGAGTTACATGAGTAAGGGAATGTTTTACAGTGTTTAAAAATAGAAAATATGCAGATTCATCAACATTTAGGTGCTTTTTTTAAAAAAAAAAAAAACTATTCACTGTATTCAGATGAATTCATGTTTATGTTGGAAATCCCTGAATGGAAAACCCTAATCAAACTGTAACGCTGAAATAAAATTAAATTAGTGCCTTTTCAGACCGTAAGGTTTTCACACCTGGACTTTAAAATATTTTACATGAGTTATTTTTATAACTTGAAACATAATTCAAGTTTCTCCAGTTCATTGAGAAATCACAAACTTGATTTTGTGAATAAGCCTTTAAAGAAACATGGAGAGCAGCTCAGTTTTATATCATGATGCAGAAACGTATTCTGCCAAAATTAAAAATAAATACTGAAATAAGTGAATGGCTTGATAAAGCTGAGATCATGAACTGACTGGCTTGTGTGAGAGTGTTAAACCTGACTGTGTGATTCTAAAGCCTGATGTTCAATGAAGCGCATCTGAAGACTGGAAACCATTAGGAAAATTAACTAGTTGCCCTGAGGAAACCATTAGGAAAATTAACTAGTTGCCCTGAGGAAACCATTAGGAAAATTAACTAGTTGCCCTGAGGAAACCATTGGGAAAATTAACTAGTTGTCCTGAGGAAACCATTAGGAAACTTAACTAGTTGCCCTGAGGAAACCATTGGGAAAATTAACTAGTTGTCCTGAGGAAACCATTAGGAAAATTAACTAGTTGCCCTGAGGAAACCATTGGGAAAATTAACTAGTTGTCCTGAGGAAACCATTGGGAAAATTAACTAGTTGTCCTGAGGAAACCATTGGGAAAGATGGTAGTTAGATAATCGACTAAATATCCAGGATCTTTGTTTGCAATCTGTCCAAAGCAGAGAAATATTGTAAATAATTGTAGAGATCACATTCAGTTATTGCCTTTGAAAATTCTGATGTTACGAATTTTTTTCTACTTTTTTTTTTTTTTTTTTAAGTAAAGCAACATGGACAATCATTCGTGTTTTAGGAAATCAAGCCAGAAATGTCCTTATGGCAGGGGTGTCCAAACTTATTGTCACAGGCCAAAAACCCCAACCTAAAACCAAGCAAATAACATATTTGATTTTTATTGTAGATCCAAAACTTTAAAGGAATTTTTCCAACTGTGTTTTGCGGTCTTTGTAGATGGAAAAAATTGTTTTAATTTCCACCAATATTTCAGAAATATTGTGGTTAATCAGACATTTTTTCAAAAGTAAATTTTTGACATTTGAAATTCTGAAATTTTCAGTTTTTTGTAGAAAGATTTTACCATCTACAAATTTGATATTTTTCTCAAAGATTTCGTTGTTTTTTCTAGAAATTTCAGCGATAACTGAAAGTTTTGGCAGATATTTACTACATTTTATGGCCGTAATACGCCGTAGCAGATACTACAGGTCTGCTGTATTAAAGTTTTCAGTTTCATTATATGATTATAATGAATAATGAATATCAATATTTTTCCAGAAATAACAGGATTCGTGTCACTTGCTATATTTAACCAAGGTTAAGAGAACAAAAGCTGAATTGGATTCGTGTTTTGAGTAAAAGTCTCTGGATAAACTTTTTTACTTTTTGTGAAAACTTGATTATAAAAAGACAGACACTGTGTTGTACTTTACATTTTCTTGTGTATGAAAATTATGTTTGTAACAATTTTTACCCTGATTACAGATTAAAAGCCTCCATCTATGGGCCAAATTTGTATTTTTGACACTTTGGACACCCCATATAAACTAATAATATGAAACTTCCTGTTTGCTTTTCCTGGACTTTGATATGCAGAGACATGAGTGTCCTCAGCCCCGGTTGGACATGCTGGAAGGGACGGGTCCATCAATCATAATCTGAGAAGACTCAGCCTCAGTGACAAAACAGAAATAAACTGGACAACAGAGCAAATACTCTTCAATAAACATGGAGCAGCGCTATGAATCTGTGCATCTAGTGTAGCTGATTTCCTCTCAGCTACACTACAAATCAAATATAGTGGGAGTGATTAAGTAATTGTGACCCAAAAGACAAGAGAGTGACAGAAATACGGACCTGGAGAGACGGAAATGGAGAGATGAGTTAAAGTAACCGGAGGGGACGCGCAACCTTCATTGATTCTATTTAAAAAGAGACAGCAGCTGCTGCAGTTCATTAATGAACCCAGCTTCCACTGGAGTCTCTGAATACACACCACACCGCTTTCAAAATGACACCTCCGATTTTAAGGTTTAATCAAAATGTCCTTAAAGTGCCTTGGTCATGTCCAGGTTTTTAAATGAACCTTCTACAGTTACTCCTGTCGACCAAAATGCAAAATTAGGTCTGAAAAAGCAAGAAAGTATTCCTTAAACCAGAAACCGTCAGTAATGCTTCGCTGTGTGACCTCAAATCACCGCAGAGGAAATTTGATCCATTTCCTTGAGAAATGTTTCTCCAGTTTGTTGAGGTTTGCAGGCGCGTTTATGGACTTCAATCTGAAAGGTCCCAACATCCCAGTCAGTCGGAGGCGTGAACTTTGACAGGACAAGAGCTGCGCCTTCACTCTCCTCGTTTTCAGTCATTCTGGTGTAGATTTGTGGCTGGGATCACAATGACTTCATTTTTGCCAAGCTGCAGCGTGTGGAGGTTATTATTAATAGAAACTCTAAAAACGCTCATTTCCTGCAGATACTGTGACGTATTTTTACAGATTTAATGACAATACTGCGTTGGACTCTCGCATATTTACAAATTTACGTACTCACACATTTTTACTCATAGATTTTATCTAAAATATTCAAAATGAAACTGAAGGTAATGCTATTGGCTGGTGTTTGAAAAACACCCAAGAAAATAAAGCAATCTCATTTTTGTTGAAAATATAAAACTTGAAACGGATTTTTACTGTTGTGTATCAGGGCCTTTCTAGATGGAATAAAACAAGTACATTTCTGCCAAAATCTCAGAAATCTTTTGGTTAAAGTGTAAACATTTCTAGAACTTTTTTCAAAAGAAAATGTTTGACATTTGAAATCCAGAAATGTTCACATTATTTTGTAGAATAGTTTTGATATCTAAACATTTTGTTTTTTCTAGTAGATAGACGTTTGTTTTTTGCAGAATCCTGCATGCAATATTGCAAATCTAAGCAATTTGTCCTGTTTTAGTGACTTTTCTTCTGAAAACCATTCCAATTAACAAAACTTTCCTAGAGTGTTTACTTTTATAGGGTTGCTTCTTCACTTACAGGTTACGAATCACTTCCACTGATCGCTGTCTGAGCCTCTATGAAAGTGTGAGCATGAACTTACCATTAGAACTGGGATGATTTAATATAAATTACCTGAGTGCATTGGTCTTATCGCAATATTTAGAGCAACGAGCGATGGTGAGATTAATACACAGACGGCCCAGGGCGGCCATCTTTAAACCGTGGGACAGTGAGCAGCTCTTTGGTTGGGAATTAAATGTCCTGCATGAATGCACACAGATATTACAAGGAACAAAACGCATGCAGGAAGTGACCAATTTCTTCCCAGTTGAACAGACTTTGACTTTCTTGTTCTATTATTATCTGTCTAAACTTCAGGTCGCAGATTTTCACAAGTTTGTGATCATTCAGGTTTTCTCCAATCTTATGTTGAGAGATTTAGGAAGGAGAGAGTTATTCACAAAGTTGACGAGAAAATGAAGTGATTCTTTTAGTTTTCTTTAAGCTCTAAATGTGGAATTTACTGAAACATTTCAAATGCTTTGGTTACAACCTGCAAAAAAACAAAATCTTACCAAGTATTGTTGATGTAGTTTCTAAGTGGTTTTAGTATGTTTAAAATAAGAAAACTAACCTAAAACAAGCTCCTATAATTTGCTTAATTTGAAATTATTTAACTTATAACTAGTACTTTTCCATCAACATTAAGAAATTATTGACATGAAAAAATCTCATATTTTGTTGAAAAGTTACTTGTCGGTTAGTTTTGTCTTATTTCAAGTTTTTAAAGATATTTGTACTAGAAACTAGACCTAACATACTTGGTAAGATTGTTTTTTTGCAGTGAAAGTAGTATTGCAGCAGACTAAAATCAAACTCCTCCACAAAAACTTACATTGGAGTTTTAAATAAGTGCAGTTTGTCTTCGGTGTACCTAAATAACCTCCTTGAATCACTTTATCCAAACGGCACAGAGAGCAGGAAGCTAACTCTCGTGGAAAATAATATTATTTTCAAGCACCGTTCAGGTGAAATCACTCAATCAGGTTTATTCATATATTGTGCACAATACAGAGAGCTTGTAGGACAATCAGTAATGAAGCAGGTCTGGATGAAAAGCTGCCAGGCAGAGAAACACATGAGTTTTATACCAAGGATAAAGAATTAACAACAAAGGAGAGACAGTCTGGTTCTGATGCAGCTGCAGAAAACAACTTCCAACCTTCTGCATGGAACCAAATAGTTCTTTTGGTGAGAGTTCACAATCATTCATATAACATGACTAGCAGATGTGAAAGGTATTGTAATTTTTCCATCACATTTCCCCCCTTTTTATTATAAATAAATATGATAATATTTAATATTAATCAACTCACATTTCCCTCCTGAGTCAAAAGACATAACGCAACACTATCCTGGAGGACGTAGCAAAAGAAACATATATGTAAGATATGAAAACCTACCAGCATTTCCCTCGTCTGCCCTGCAATAATATGACTGTGTTTGGTAGGAAAAGTTATCCTGCAGCCCCTCCTTGCCAGGGAGGCGGTTCTCTATATGTTCTGGAAAACTGTGGAGGTATCAGACCAATGATTGAAGACATAAAAAACCAAGAAACAATAAAAGTAAAAATGTAGCACAAAAGCTAATTACGGAGGAGAAAAACAATTAACAATAAAAAACATTTAAAAAGAAAAACAACAAAAAAACCCAAGCTTAATAGAAAACTTATCTAAACGCATAACTCAATCTAAACCCAACGCAACAACAACAATCCCTAATAATAATAAGGGGGGAAAAAAGTAATATATTTCCAGATGAAACAAAATGTTAAATCGAACCATAACTGCATATGAACAAGCAGAAAGGACAGGCATTTGTTTTTGTGAAACAGACATTTCTGTGAATCGCAAAGCAGTATAGGCTAGTATCCTAGCTATCCTAGCTAAGCTAGGATACTAGCTTAGCTAGGATAGCTAAGCTAGTAAGCTAGATAGCTAAGCTAGGATACTAGCCTGAAAATATCATTGATTAGCACTACGTAAAGCCAAAAAACAAAACAAAAAACAAACATAGCAATTTGACCTGTTTTGAGCAATATACTTAGCATAGCGGTACCACAAATTCAAAATGTAAGCAGTGGAGTGTTTAAGGTTTAAGTCAACAGTAGGCAGCCAATTAATATCTCGCAGTTCAGTTCTCATGCCTCTAACCAAGGCTGACTTTATCATAAAACAATAATCACATACCTTTACAGGAGAAAATCCTCCTCAGAGCACCCTAATGATTTCAGTCTGTGAAAATTGAATGAGAAATCTCCCTGGCAGAGAATCTTATCTCATACTGGCAGCAGAGAATCGTCACTCTGAAAGCAATCCCGCTGTAAAAGGGAATCATTTGTCCACAAGAGAACTGGGAAAATGTATTTAAAAATGTAAATATTTGGTCTTCTTTAACAAAAACAATGCCATTTTATGACAGAGGAAGTCCATTACTTTAAACAGTTGTTTTAGGCTTATTTTTATGTTTACACCGTGTTCCAAATTATTATGCAAATAGAATATAAGTGTCATAAAGAAATATTTTTGTTGTGTTATTAAATTTATAGATGCTATTGTGTGTCAGGGCTCTTTGAATCACTATAATTAATTTCAGAAAGCTGGTTGATTAGTTTGTCTGCTGAGCTCAATTAAAGGAAATCTACTTAAGAAGGATGTTCCACATTATTAAACAGGCCACAGGTTTCAAGCAATATGGGAAAGAGAAAGAATCTCTGCTGATGAAAATCATCAGATAGTGTAGTGAAGTAGGACAAGGTATGAAAACATTAGATATTAATGAAAACTGAAGCGTTATTATCGTTCTGTGAAGAGATTTGTGGCTGATTCTGAACAAAGATGGTTTTACAGATAAAAGCAGAATCAGGAAAGTTTCTGTTAGACAAATTCATGGGATTCAGAGAGCAGCTGTTAAAATGTCCTTAAAGCAGCAAACAGTTATTAGAAGCTGCTGGAGCCTCTGGAACCTCAAGGTGGAGGATCCTCCAGAGGCTTGTGGTGCAGGAACCTACTATTGGGCCCCTAACCAGAGCTCACAAGCAGAACCGGTCCCAGTGGGCCCAGCCGGACATGAAGATTCATTTTCAAACAGACTTGTTCACTGACGACTGCTGGGCAACCCTGGATGGTCCAAAAGGACACAGTAGTGGATCTTCATTATCCTACCACTTCCTGTCGTCTTCTTTGGTGTTTTTGTCAGTAGAAACATCTTGTTATTGGTCATGTGATTCGTGTGATGCAAAAAAAGTGTTTACAGTGCAGTTTTGCAAAATAAGCTAACTTTAATCCTCAATCTAGAGCAAAACCTTTTCATCAGAAAACGTGAATGTTTTTCAAAATTGGCTAAAATCATATGGTCAATGGAAACCCAGCTGGTGTCACTAAGCGTTTCCATGTTTGTGTCAAAGAAATTAGGAAAGAGGTCGAGTGTTGCTCATGAAAACTCATCAATGGGTTTCCACCATTACAGAAAGTTATTCATTTTTGTTCTGCTGCAGGTCAGTGTTTTACAATTTATGCATCTTTACCAGTAAACACCTGAAAATCGCAAGAAACCAAAACAATTAATTCTTTACAAATAAAGCCATGAACTTGAGTAAAGGAATCTAAACCAATAAAAAAGTCAGTTTTTGTTATTCTATGACAGTGTTTCCAACAGCACTTAGTTTATTAAATAGCAATTATAGCAAATGTGGTAAGAGCTTGGAGTGCCAACCAGGATGATGTTAAAAGCCATTTTATCCATCTGGCAGGGGACGCATTAACCTTAGACTGATATTTAAATGTCAGGACAGCGTGTGCGTGCGTGTGTTCGATGAGGGTATAGACAATGTAATTCAATAGAGGCCTACCCTTTCCTGCAGCATATTATATCAGATTATGCAGTCAGAGATGACTGATTGCTGATGCCAGTGTTTTCATCAATTAGGACCAATTACCAAACAACAGCAGGAGCGCACAGGCCCGGCCTGCTCTGTTATTCAGCAGAGCTGCGTTTTGCACAGGTGAGCACAATATTTCTACCTGCCATAAAAACCTGCTGCGTAAGAATGTAAAAGGAGAAACAATTAAAAAGAGAAATATGGATGCTGATGTGATTCCTGTTCAACTTTTGGTTGCAGTAAACATGGGAGGATGTAAGTGCAGCCTGGAGAATTCGAGAGGAAAACACGACTTGTGCTAAATTCACTGATTCCTCGAGGGATTTTGAGAAAAAGACTTTTCTTTCTCCAACACTTTCTACTTCTTAAAATGGTAATTTTAGTGTATTCCACTGTGTTAAATCCTTCATTTAGGAAAGTAATAGAAACGGACATCAATTTTTATTCCACATGGGGAAAGTCCTAAATATTTTCCCAGTTAATATTTTTTCTTTTGTGCAAATAATGCAGGAAAATTAGAAGATTGAAAAGTTGATAAAATGGACCTCATTATATTTAATGTTTCCTCTTTATTTCTATTCATGTTCATAGTAACTACTTACAACTAAAGGAAACCAAAATTTCAAATTCTAATTAAATTTAAATATTACATAAAACCGACCACAAAATAGTTTTTAGGCACAAATGTTGGCTTCCTGAAAACTTCACGTTCTATATGTTATATAATCTAAAGCAGGCCTATTGTGCAAAATTCATATTTTCCACAATGTTGTGCTTCAATTTGGTTCTCAACTGCTTCTAAGAACAGCCCAAACACTTAAAAAAACCAAGGCAATAAGTTGTTGTGTTTTGATAAAATGAGTTGTTTCAAAATCCTCCGGAATGTAACGTCACAAATCAACAGGCACTGCCCGTTACCTAGCAACCCCAGCGTTACCGAGCAACCCAAGCTGATCCCCACAACATTTGGTCAGCTGGTTTTAAAGCTGCATGCGCTGTACAATGGCTGCTGGAAAAAACAAGTGTTTAGTTGTTGACTTACCATCCAGAAACCACTTGCTGCATTCTTGCTGGTTGTGCAGCAGGCTCTACTAATGCTTTTCAAAGATGTGACTTGTATAATTGTGCATGGATTTGCAGCCATTTCATGCGAGCATATATGTTGAGTTGGGGAGGCGTAGCCAGCAGCATTTATTTGGGTTTAAAGTGATAGGACATCCTAAAACAGCTCAAAATAGGCAGAACTGACCAGAATAATATTGTCTAAAAATGATTTTGTGTAAAAAATGTAATCAAGAAAGCATAAAAAGGCCCTTTAAATACTTGTTTGTTTTTTTTGCAGTACTGCATCAATGCAGCGTGGCATGGAGGCAGTCAGCCGCTAATGAGGTGTCATGATAACTCAGGTTGTACAAACATTGCCCTGCCACTTGTTTCCATCTGAACTCTTGTTTTTAATGTTCACCATTAGATCTAAACTACACTTACCTTAAAAAGCATCAGTAGTTTCATCTGATGAAAACCTGTTTCTCAGTAGCAGCCTAGTTGAGTCCAGGTAAATAACGGCGTGTTTCTGTAAACCTCAGGTCTATCTTCACCTGTGTGACATTCCACAGACAAACAGATGGTCGGGATGTGTTTGTGTCTCTGCTTCAGGAGTGTGAGCTCAGCAGGCTACTTGCTGTCTGGCGGCAGGCGCCCCGGGGTTTGACAAATAGGATCTTCCCAAGCAGTGCTGCTTATTAGTAACATTTGGGACCTCACCTGTGTGTGTGTGTGTGTGTGTGTGTGTGTGTGTGTGTGCATGGGCGTGTGTGTGTGCGAATGCATCGCTTAACATTTAAATGTGATCGAGGGAGCTTGCCTCCCCCAGACTTGCAGTCAGCGTTTCTCACACACCTGATGCCGGAAAGTTGCTAATGTTGCCAAATACCTTTAATTGCTGCAATCCTGAAGGTGATGAGGAACTTCCGTTCATAGCTTTTTTTCATAATGCCAAAAGAAAATGCTGAGAACACCTTAAAGGTGACCAGTTCTGCTTCCGTCAACAGGTTAGAATATGTTTATGATGATACAAAAAATGCACAAAATCGTCCTTAGATGAGTCTTTAGTCTTGAGCTCTTTTCAGAATGAGCCGTTTTAGGGTCTCTGTCACTTTAAGCTGCTGCTGGTCACGCCTCCAACTCAACATTTACACTTGCACAAGAAAATGCCTGCAAACAGATGCTTGTACAATTGTACATCTTTGAAAAGCAGACATGGAGGCTCCTGCACAACCAAGAATTATGTAGCAGATGTGTTTACTTTCTAGATGAAAAGTAAACAACAAAACTCCTGTCTTTTCCAGCAGCTGCTCTACAGTTGCTAGGTAACGAGCTGGACTTCACTGATTTGTGACGTTACATTCAGGTGTTTTTTGAAAAGGTTCATTTTCTACACACCAAAAAACATCTGGGTGTTTTTTAAAACACGTTGGCTGTTTTTAGAAGCAGCTGAAACCCGAATGGAAGAATAAAATGTGCAAAATGTGAATTTTACATAATAAACTTCTTTCCATGAGTGAAAGCTGTGCAGAAACTGAACACGTTCTTAAAAAGCATGGTGTTCTGAGAAAAGCTGCACCAACTATGTAAAGCTCTAAAGTTATGAAACAGAAAATCTATTTTCAAAATTTGTCCACACACAACAAATATGTTAAACATATTTCAGTTTAACCAGAACTAAACTGAAATATGTTATAAACAGAGACAAAACATGCTAGATTTAGCTTTGCACTTTAGGTAACTGCTGTGTAAAAGCATGAGGAATAAGTGGTGAAATTACTGAATGCTGGATTATTATGCGTCAATGTACATGTACATTTTCTTAATATTGTGTGTACCAAACTAATACTTAGATCAAGTTCCAAAAGGTTTAAGTTAGGACTTCAAAACTTCTTATTTTTTACTATTTTACTGTCACATATATGGATCATGTTTAAAACTTCTAGTTAGGTACGTTAAAACTCAAAGGAAGCCAGAAATTGAGTTAAACACCATAAGGGATTAATTCCAGAATGAACCTAAAAATGCGGGCAGTGTAAAACCTCCTCAGCTACGTTACAATAAAAAGTTGATTAAAAAGCCATAATTTCTTCTTTTTCCTTATTCTGGATATTATATCTCACAATGTGGATCTGGCTGTCGTTACAAAGGGCACAAATTAAATTATTATCTGAGGCAGAGGCTAGAAATACGGAGAACACAGCCAGCATTAGGTTAATGAGCTATGAAATTAAGTGAATTTCTCAGCTTGCAGCCTCATCTCACATCCTAAATATCTGCTAACATGCCTGATAAACTTTAGTCCTCCATCAATTACCTGTAGCAATTATGACCAAGCAGTAGAAATCTAGAAAGAGTGAAGCAGGTGGGATAAGAAAAAAAACATCTTTAGAAACGTGGGCTGTGGATGCTAATGTTAGCATTGGGGACGTCTGTGCTGCTGCTACATGTTTAGCATTGAGATGCTATTTTAGGCTTCGTTGAAAGGCTACCTCCTTTAGCACGACAATAATCTTTTCCGGTGACATCTAAAATCATTTTTGGAAGCAAAAATTAACCCCAAGGTCAAGAGAAGCGGCGGTGTCGTTTATCGCTGTTTGTGGATGTCAATTGTGCGTCAGATTTACGGGCGTAACAGAAACGTGTGAACACAAAGGTTCCAGCTGGAATCTTTGAATGTAAGAAAAAAAAAAAAAACAATTAAAATTTTTTAAAATCTATTTAATCAATTAAAATGATTGTGTTAAAGTTGCAACCCTATTTTAAATTTTGCTACCTTTCACATTTTGACCCTTTTTATTCTCTCCGCCATTAATGGGCGACATAAAAATAGCATGTGCTCAAAAGAAAAAGATGCTGGCATTATCAACACCGAAAAGAGGAATCACAGAGAGCAAGCAAAATGAAAACTACTCACTTTACTATTTTGGAGCGACTCATCTCTGCACTTTGTTTTGCAGCCTCTCCTTTTCACCTGTCTGTCTAAACTCGCTCCCCTTTGCTCCTCTCATCTCTTCTTCTTTGACACTAATAAGCAGTGAAAACTGTTGTGTACTGGAGTCCTGTGACGCCAGCAGTCATCCCAAGTAAAAATCTCACGGCCGAGGCTCTACCATTAGCTTCACATGCAGCCTGTCAGTTGCAAACACTTGGGAGGCACAGAGAGGCTTTGAAACATCTGATTCGTGACACGAGTCGCAGCGGGTACGTTGGGCGATCTGAGTGAATCGCATGTAACGCTGCATTAAATACTTTATAAATAGAGATTTAAACATGGAAACAAGTGTTTGCTCCATTATGAAAAATAATTGTAGAAAAAGCAATTACTGATGCTTTAGATTCATGCAATTTGAACCTTAGCGCAGTTAAGGATCAGCGGACTGAACACATTATTAGATCATTTTGTTGATCTAAAGTTATGGGTGTCCAAACTTTTTGTCACATGGGCAAAAGTCTGTAGAGTCTAAAGTTATCAAAAAATAAAATAAAATAAAAAAATCGGACAAGTAAATGTGTCAATAATGGATAATGTTCGGTGTACATCAAACACTTGAAATAATTTTGCACATTTACTGTTTTAAAACAAAGACATGTATACCTCTCAAATTGTTTTGGATTTAATTAAACTAATTTATTGGTAGTTATAAAAAACAGGATACGATACACTTTGTCTCCAAACACTTTCTATTCATTATCAAAGTAAAAAATAAAAAATAAAAACTTAATTAGATGCATCAAAGTTGGATTTTTAGACATAATTCTCATTTAAAAACCCTGGTTATGAAAACACAAATGCTTGGTGTCGCCCTTAAAGGTCCAATATTTTGCGTCCTTTAACAAGCAGGCTATACAAAACATGCTCATTATATTTAATACGCAAATTCATTCCAGATATTGAGATTTCACCCGATCTCAAAACAGTTCTGCCCGTTTTAAGCTAATTAAGAAATGCGCCGTTTTATGCAAATGAGCTGCCGCTAACTCGGTGTTTACGTTAGCACGTAAAAACGGCTACAAAGAAACGCAGAGTGATAAAACCTTACATCTTTGACCCCAACGTTGACACAAAAGCACAATAATTAAGCACAAAAGCGACCTTTTTTAAAAATTTATATTTACGAGGTTAGACGAGAAGCTGGACTCTCAACACGGAAGAAAAAAATCATTTAGCACAGCGTTAGCTTATGCTAACTGATGAATCCTGTTCCTGTCGATCAACACTACAAAACACACAACACATATTTACGTACTTACGTTGCCATTTACGTACTTACGTTGCCATTTACGTACTTACGTTGCCATTTACGTACTTACGTTGCCATTTACGTACTTACGTTGCCATTTACGTACTTACGTTGCCATTTACGTACTTACGTTGCCATTTACGTACTTATGTTGCCATTTACGTACTTACGTTGCCATTTACGTACTTATGTTGCCATTTACGTACTTATGTTGCCATTTACGTACTTACGTTGCCATCGTCTGCAGATACGTGACCAACAGAACCTTCCTTCAGTCCAAGTATTTTGGTACATCCTGCCTGTAGTGTTGCTAGTTTTCACAGGAATCCTCCCTAAACTGATCTGTGCAAACTAAACTTTCTTTGGAAACATCACAGACACGTTGAAAGCAAAACTAAAATTAATCCACGCAGTTCTGTCCTTCGTGACGGGGAGAAAACACGCGCTCTGCACTGCAGCTGGTAAAATGCTTCCCTCCTCCAGCCGCCGCCAGCTTAGTCCTGAATGAAAGGGTGGAGCTCCACCTGGGTTTCCAGGTGAGGGGTTGCTAGGTAACAAATTGTGACGCAACAATGTGGAGGTTTGTGAAACGGGCAGAACATTTACTCAAAAAGTGACTGGGTGATATTTTTTTCTAGAAGCAGGAGATATCCAGTGACTTTTGGACCATTAACATTTTTTTGTAAGAAAAGTAATATTTTTTATTTATATATTTGTAACCATATTTAATCACCACAGTCAAAAGTTCTTCCACTGTCCCTCACAACTATGATGACTTTTTTTTTTTCTTTATTTCCTGTACAAATGACCCTAACCCCCTAACCCTATTAAAAAATAAAAATCATGTTTAAGATCTTTAAGCACCAGAGTAATTAAATGTTTGGATCAAACATGAATATGCAGCACCTTTTCAACATTAAAGCTCTGTTGAAAATGAATGTTTATCTTCAAAAATACATTTTTCTCTGCCACCTTTATGTTTGTGTTGATATAAAACAAATCCCTGCATCACAGGCGCAGCAGAGCAGCCTGAACCGCAGAGTGGAAGGCCAAATGCGATTGTTAAATGCACATTGTGTGGAACAATTGTTTGCACGCTGCACTAAAATTTAATCCGTTCATCTGTGTGCAGAAGAGGGCCAGCTCTGACATTTTCTTTATTCACGGCTTTACTTTATAACTCCTCTCAGGCCATGCAGAGATCAGCCATCAGAAAAATGCAAAAACACCAGAAAGAGTGAACTTAAATCTCTGAGCAACCGCTCTGACAAATAACAACTTAGAACCCAGAAAAACAGGTTTTTCCTTTAAAACACAAAACACATAAAACTATAAACTACTAGAGATATTAATATCTGTATTGGTCCCAATATTGATAAAAATCAAGTATCAGTGCCCAATCCATAAGGGCAGATCAATTCAGTCTAATTCTATACTTTGTGCTTTATTATTTATTTTACGTTATATTTACTCTCTGAGCCATTTGAAAGAAGGTCAATACAAATTTGACCAACGTAGTCAACATATTGTTTTTGTCATTTTCAGTTTATTATTTATTTTACATTGGCTGTTACACTCCTAATTGTACTGACTGAATAAATGGAAGTTGTTCTTACATGTTTGACCAAACTTCTGATACTACTGGAGCTGAACTGGTGCAGAGTTATCAAATAAATGTATTATTTGGTGCATTTATGTCTGTGTTTTAGAAAAGGAAATGTTTTCAGTCAATTAAGCGATGTTATTCTGTATCGGATTGGTTCAGATATCTGTACTGATCTCAGACATGAAAAAAGTGGATCAGTGCGTCCCTACTAACTACTAATAACCACTTTGATGTAATTGGCTTTCAGGGTGCATTCACACCAGCCCGGTTTAATTCACTTTAATTAAACTCTAGTTTGTTTTCCTACAAAGTCCAGTTCGTTTTGAGGGATGTGAACGCTGATGCGGACCAAAAAGCGAACTCTGGTCCACCAACAAACCTAGATCTTGGTTTGATTAAAGTTACCTTTAGTGCAGTTCGAATGCATATGTGAAAGCCTGGCGAACCGGAGATCGCTCTAAAAGCAGGAAGTGCAGGGCATTCTGGGTAAATACGGCCAAAACAAACGTGCTAGCAGAAAAAATAGCTTGTGACTCAATGCAGTGTGAAAGAGAAAGGCACCAACTGAAAATGTAACAAGTGTTTCAATTTTGGTCTCCAATTTAACCAAGTTTACCAGACTGTCAGGTGTGAAAACGCTCTTAAAAATCATATTTATAGCCTAGTTATTTATAGAGTGTAGTTTCTTCTTACTCAGATAAGTTAGCCGTGTTTAGTTACTGTTTTGAGCCTCAGGCGTGTCTGGCTTACATTCAAAGTTTATGTGGAGGCACGTCAAGGGTGCATTACGGCACATTTTGTGCATCAAGTGCTGCGCAATTTGAAGCATTTTGAGCGTCCGACGTATCCAACGCCGGAGTTGGAAAATTTGAGCGTCAGAGAGACTCTGCTATGAGGCGTAGTGGCTCATTTTCAGATATTTTCCTATAATCTACGACCAATCAAGTGACTACAGAGACACGAACAGAAAGGATCTTCCTTGGAAGAGCATCAATGAGGAAGTTGGAATGTCAGGTAAGTTATAACTTTTACTATTTGAAAATATTCTCCCGCATCTGAGCTATCCAAATTCGTCCAGCAAAAATGTTGAGTCACATTAAATAAACATATTTATTTGGTCGAAATATGCAGGAGATGGTGGAAGAGTTTAAAGGACACGTATGCCAAGGAATCTCCTCTCCTCTCCTCCTAGAGCGATTTTGGCGCGTCTGGCTGCACATGCATCGAACTGGAAACGTGTAACACGTTTGATGTGAACGTAACATAAATCACAAAATGAGTTTCAACAGGGTTTCCTGGTGACTTTAATATGTCCAGAACTGTATCATTTACTGTTGGAACAACTTTCTGATTTGCAACGTGAAGTTTAAACTATTTTTATACCAGCATATAAAAACCTATGGCTGCCAAGGTCAAAGCACACAATTTAGCTCCAGGTCTGAAATATGAATCCATTCATGTTGCATCAGGTATGAATGAGTTAATCAATGCCATTCCATCAACTCGCCTCCCCCCTCTAACGTCATTAAAAAGCAAAACCTCCCTGCATCAAGTAGTTTTGGTTGCATGCTTTAAATGTCAGGATTAATTGTACGCTGCCGCCTTGCTTTTTTCCAGGAGATTTATTAAATTATTTTAGAGCGGTGTGCAAGAGCAAAACAGTTCCCAAACTTTTCCTGCCTCAGTAGTTCTTCAAAGCAGTTGTTTTATATGCATGTTTTATTTTGTTACTATGCTCTGACCAAAATAGCACGCAGTGTCTCTTTACCTGGTTTCATTATGAGGAGAGAAAAAAACAACCTGGTGTGATAAGACTCACCGCAGCTCTGAGCAAAATGTGTCACGCTTTTCTGTGAGTGAGCAGCGGGAGGCAACAGATACATGTCCCCGCTTTCAGCGCACAGAGCTAAATAATGATAAAAAAGAACATAAGAGCTCCTTTCACAGAGTTAGAAAGAGTTGGAGTGGTAGCAGCCCATCAACAAACACACTCGGTCCCTAAATGAAATGTCATTGTCAGGCGGTGTGTGTTGGTTTAAGGGCTGACAGTCGGCCGCTCCGTCTGTGTGTAGCAGAGACAGCTGCTGCATTGTCTGCTGTACAATGGTGATTAGGAGGGTGACAAAGACAGAAGGAAGGCGAGTGAATCTTATTGTGTTCAATACAATGGCATTTTACAAGAATAAAAGACGGAAAGAAAGATAAAAGGAGGATTTTACGTCTGCTGTCCCCAGAAGTATTTTTGGTAGAAAGCTGAGGGAATAAAAGAGGGAAGATTTCACTGCAGATTGAGTTGATCTTAGAGGCAGTTTCCATCCTGAAAACATGCCAACAAGTCCCTCAGTGTCACCTTACAAAAAAATGCTAAATGGTTATTGTTTAAGGTTTATTTTTTATGTAATTGTTCTGCCAGGTTTTTATAATAATTTTAAAATCTGGTGAATGAATCTGTAAATAACTGGAGTAAGTTTTAGTCTCTGCATTTCGCTTTACTGAAACAAAATACAGTTTTCAAAATAAAAAAATGTTTTGTGTCGTCCTCAGCAGGGTTTCCCCCAGTGTATTATAAGCCTGAGCCTCCACCACAGGCTTATAATTACACATTGTAATTATACATTATTGCCAAGCTTGTTCATTTCAGAAAAGGTTCTTTTTAACATTTAAAATCCATAAACTGAAGCCTATGTGCTGTAGTCGAAGCCTCACTACAGAAAGTCTTCATCTTTTAGGTGGAGTTATAAAACTCCACCTATAAGCGGCTAAGCATTGCTTCCTTATCTAAGTCTTTTTAAAATGTTTGCATTTTTTTAGACTTTATTGGTCTTTAGATGTTTATCTTCCAATCTTTCAATAACACATCATTATTAAGTGATATTTTAAAATTTCCTGTCAACTTTAAACATTTTTTAACTGAAAAACACGACGGACTGCTGGATGAATGACTGCCCTAGAGCCCAACCACCAGGCTTGGCAAGTTTTCTGGGAGAAACCTTGTGTCAGACGTATCCAAACCTGTAGTGGGTCACCTTTAAAATATTCAGGAGTTGAATGGGGTCACAGAGAAATTGGCAAGGATTTCTAGTAGAAAATATCTGCAGTGTAGAAACTCCTAAAAGATCAGACAAGATGCCAGAAGTTTTGTTGACTAGATTCAAAATAATGTAGGGTTGCATTTTCTCCCACTGAGACTATTTATAGCCGTTCCACTGATACAGATCTGCGTCGATGTGAAAATCAAACTAGCTTGATGCGTTTCCAGCTCTTGTCACACTCCCTACAGAAGCAGGATGATAATCTGCAGTACAGAGAGAACTGACTTCATACATATTAATGGCTCCCTGTTTGATTTGGATTTATTTCTCCTCTTCATGTTCATGGACTCTTTTCTCAACCTGTGTAAATCTTTACATCTTTAACTTTAATTACGTGGGAAGCTTGTTTGGGTTTTCAATGAGACATAAAATGTTGTGAAGACCAAAGCAGTAACTCAGATCCCTAAAGCAGGCAAGTCTGATAACATCACCGTTAAATCTTCTAAGGTTTCCCACAGCGGGTATTCCTACAGAATATTACCAGGAAAAAAAAGTTCTGATTTAGTTTTCTTCAAAATTCTGACTTTTGATCTCAGAAGATTAAGGTCAGAAATCTGAGCATAAAAGTCACAATTCTGAGATTAAAATCAAAAGTATGAGCTAAAAGTCAGAATTTTGAGATTAAAGACAGCATTTTGATTTTAAAAAGTCAGAATTTCAATATTAAAATCAGAATTTCGAGAAAAAGCTCAGAATTCTGAGATTAGTGTCAGAATTATTTTCAGTGGTCCTAATCCCTTTCCTTATACTTTGCTTCATCTACACCTGAACTCTTTATTTTACCCTCCAATTTCAATTACTGGTAAATCCACCTCTGTCCGAATATGCTGCGTTTTTTTAATTTAATGCTTTTAATTTGAGACTAAAAAACATGCTAGCAAAAATGTACACCCCTGTTTACTGTTCTGTGTGACATTAAGCCCAAACAGTGGCGCCGTTAAGATCATCATTATGTTCTGATGGTTTGCAGTAATGAGGCCAAACCCCTTAGTGAGTCAGACGATGCGTTGATGCGTCGCCGCATGCACCTTCTCCCTCCATGTCCAAATCGGTGCATGCGCGCATGTTGGGTCGTTTTCTAAAGGTTAATGAGGGGGGAGTCACCGCCGTGTACCACCAAGTTTCACTCCAGCCCTCAGCTAATTGGGACACACTTTAACTTTATGGCTAATTATGTCAGGTATTAAACCCAGTTTATGTGTGGCAGACCTGCGGTTTGTTCAGGGTGTGAAATTCATTTAGTAACTTCATTTACAGCTGAGAGGAAGAAGAAATATTAACTTGTAAACGGTGTTGACTTGTTTCTTCACACAACACAGACTGGTTTATTTATTCATAAGATGGCATTTTTGAATTTTGGAATGAAATATAAAAACTAAGAGGCCACTGATGCCAAAAAGGATTTATTTACTGCACTCAAAATCTGGTCTCCACTTCATACCTTGCACATGTACAGAGCTTAGTAACTTCCATTTTACTGTCAGTCCTGCACTTTATATTTTATATTCATATTTATATTCATATTTTATACTGTATTTTATTTTATTCTGGAGTAACCTCACAACATTGGAAGCTCAAAACATTGTCCTGAGCCGAATGCAACGAAATTTCGTTCTGTATTCACCCTGTGCATGAAAATGATAATAAAGTCAGTCTAAGTCTAAGTCTAAGTTATTTGTGTGCATCATTCCTATTCTTTGAAAACACCCTATAAATAGATTTAGGTCTAATATACACCTCATTTTTCAATCAAATGCTTCAGGATTACAATGCATCAGTACGTTGCCAGCAGACATTATGAAGATCAATGTTGCCTCGACTAGCAGAGCAGCTGCTGAAACCAGATGTTTCTGTGAAGCAGATTTAGTTCATGAAGCTACAATGAAAAGTCTTTCTAGCCAAAATTCAATCTAAAAATCTGAAATTCAGAGTCAATGCAGCAACTGCTTCCTTATTCGGGACGTTAACAGCAGGAATAACATAATAATGAGATTATAACTAAATTACAGGGCAGAGTTTTTATTAAATGGCTTCTGAATTACAGAAAATGATTAATTTTGCTTACAAAGCATATCAAAGTCTCCAAGTTAAAACAAAAGTAATGAAACATTTTAAATTTTGACCAAAATTCAGGTATCTGAGCACCAATTATGATACATTTACCTCCCAATGCGACACACAATGTTAACCCCTCAAGAATGAAATGCCTTTTGACCTTTTTAAAAAAACAGATAAAAGATAAAACAACTGATAACTGTCTTTTAAATAATTTACGTTTGCTCTATATACTTAGATATTGGGGATTTTTGGTTTGTTTTGGGGTTTTTTTTACACTGGTCTAATTCTAACATGGTTCCTATTGCCAAAAAGATCATCAGAAAGTACTTTTTTTTTTTTTAGAGAGAATGTTTTTGAAAATTGGCATGTAGGAAAATAGAACAGAAAAAACAACGGGCAGAAAAATTTAAACTAAACCTGAATAAAATGATTGACACGTCTGATCCACCAATTGCATTGAAGGAGAAAATGGAGAAGTTGAAGAGTGGCATGTCAGTAATGCTTTGTGATTTATCCAGTTTTTAACATAAAATACCACAAAGAAGTCAAACAAATGACAGAGCAGCAAGAAAGATTGATTATAGGTGGAGAACAGAGTGAAGAAAACACACACACACTAACACACACACACTAAAACACACACTGCAAAAGTATTTGTCACATTAAGAAGCCAAATCCAGACTAGATGAAAATGAATAGAAACCATAGCTAATGTTACAAAATTACTCAAAATTTGCGTCAACAACCCATCCAGAAAGAATCCAAAGAATCCAGACCAACATCTAAAGCTTCACTTGACCCAGTTAAACCTCAGAGTTTATGGTTGAACAATATGGACGCCATTTTGGGAAAATGGCGTCCATATTTTTGGTTCCGACATGTTGTAAATTGGAACCAAAAAACAAAACAAAACACATTAAGTAATTGTGAAAATGTTCAGTGGACGGCCCAGAATAAGTGGAACATTTTGTGTCCACCAAAAAATAACATCATACATCACAGCATCAGTCAAACATGGTAGAGGGGCGGCTGTGCTGCTTCAGGGCCCGGACGATGCAGAAATGATAAAACCATCAATTCTGCTTTCTGGAAGTCAAACCCTGACAGAGAAAAAATATTCAAGCAACAGCTTTCCTTTGGGTTTGCAGCAGGAGAAAGACCCAGAACGTACCATGCTCATATGAACGGCTGCAACCAAAACAAAAGATTTTAGATTTTGAAATAGTCATAAAAATTTGAACATTAATCTCAATGTTCAAATTTTGACCTTCATCACTTCAAACTGTAAAAAAATGTCTGCAATTTTGCAAAAAGGCCCATTGCCCGTATTGTTGTTACTGCCAGAGCCGCCCCCACACCACCAGAGGGCCCCCAAGAGCAAAAAGCTAGCATGAGATGTAATTGAATAAGAAACAATACTATCACACACGGGAAAACAATTTCTATGTTATTTGTTATTGTCGGCACATATAATAAGTTAATCTCTTCATGCTGTTGGCTGCTTTCACTGTTGGGGAAACGTAAGATATTAAAACTTGTTGACTTGTTTCAGTATTTATCAAGTGATTTTACTTTCTAATAGTTAAAACCCTTTGACTCCTAAGTTTCAAATCTCTGCCTGGATATTTTTGCTCATTTTAATTGTACAAAGTTCTTTAAATGTCCTATGAGTAAATATTTTTGCCCATTTTTCCATAACACCTGGAACTTTCAATATGCATCAAGTTATTGTCACAATTTACTGTCAATTAAAAAGTGTTTCATCAGATTAAACTGAAGAAAAACATGCTCCCTGCAACGGTGGGAGTGAAATTACCATAATAACCCGATATTAGTTGGAAAACTCCAACGGTTTCAGAAACCGTTGGAGTTTTTCAGGTAGCGCAAAGAATCGCAGAGTTACGGTATCACAAAGTTAGCTTGTAAAACTGTGTCAACAGCGACAGTCTATAAAAGTTAAGATATGGCACAGCTTGCATCTCAAAATCCAAATAAATATTTTTTTAAGTTTGCTACTCCTGTAACACCGGCACAATGTAAGCTAATTACAAATAATGCTAATGATAGTAGCATTCTTATCATTAGTGTAGGAATGTTGAAGGATCTGGTGTTGACATGTCGGTACATCTGATATAAACCCACAGAAACGACAGTTTCCGTCAGGGAACAGATATTTTTCACACCACAGCGACAGAAGCAGCCCAGATTGGTTCTACACAGTTTATAAAGGAGTAAACTCCACATATTGCTTCAGACACCATATGAAAAAGACTTTGAACAATCCAACTGGAGAAACTGGGTCAACTCACCAAATAAAACAGCAACAGGGCAGAAAACAAGCTCACAGAATTTGGTTAAAAATAGAATAAAGACCAAAAAGTGGAAAAACATCTGCAGCGTTGAGGAGAAACATTTAAAAGTTACCAAGGATTTTTAGGCATTAAGCATTTAAATAAAAACCATTAAGCTAAAAGTACAAATACTTATAAATTATAGAAACAAAATACTGTAGAAAAATTTATCCCCATCATAACGGGGACACAGATAAAACATTTTTGCATTAGATTAGGAAGTAAAAGTATAAAAGAAGCATGCGTGAAGAACTAATCTGCTTTTTTGCGCTGAACGTACCCATCTTAGTTTAAAAATAAACTTTTTGTGAAAGTAAATTAGAAAGTCGAGGTTCACATAAGGCTCATGCAGACAAGACTGCAGATGTTTGCCTGCATGCTCAGCTGTTTAACGCACAATCGTGTCACTGTGCAGCGACCTCAAACTGTCATTTCTTCAGCTCTGCTTAGTCTGCTTTAGAATTAAATCACTAAAAGGTTAGAGTCTAAAATCAACCAGTGAGAATGAATCTCTGCTTATCTCTCAGGCTCATGTAAACAGAACAGCAACTAAAACAAAAAACAGAGCAGACTTCATTCGGTTCTCCTCGTGCAATTTGTTTTCTCTATTCATGTGGATTTGATCAATTTAAAGCTGGAAAGCTTAAATCAATTTGGGTTATTCTTGTTTAATTCTTTTAGCCTTTTTTTGATCAAATTTGAATGGCAATAGGAATTTCCACTGTTAAAAATGTAAGTTTGGTCTTAAAGGAGAAAACAGCAAGATAAAAGTCAAATACTTCAATATGATGTATATGAAGCTCTGGAAAAAAATGTTTGAGTAAATCAAACATTGTTCTTTAATTCTATGATCTAATGACAAAATGTCTCTGAAATTACAAGCAAACATTTAGTATTTATTAGCAGAAAAT